>NW_028135449.1:0-182077 GCF_964662115.1 Mustela nivalis | reverse complement strand
CTCTGAGGAGAGATGCCTGGAAACCAAAGCAATGGATCTGATTAGTGCCTAGGGGCCTGTTCTTTCCTTTTTTACCTCTGGAGACATCTGTCTATGGGTCTGAGTGCAGGTAGGTGCTCAGTTGGGCTCAGATTGCCCCTGTTTTTCCTGGGAAGCCACCACTATTGAGATGGATCAGGGACTTTGGAGGTTTATCCTATTAGAAGGGTTGTGGCCATTGGAATGGGCACACACAATTCCCTTGGAGAGGGCAAGTACAGTCCTCAGGTTTGGCTCCAGGGGCCTGAGCCTGTAGGTTGTGTAGGCCAGGGCTGTTTGGACAGTTGTCTGAAAACACAAACTCGGCTTATGTTTCGGGTCATAGGTATGGCAGGACTGACCTACAGACCATGAGGAGAACTCTTCGGGATTTGAAAAAAGGGCGAGTGTGAGGCTCCTGCTCACGTTTTTGTCTCTGGATATCGTGTCACTCATGGTCGTGGAATTTCTGGGTGACTTCATGGGAAATGGACGAGTCTTACTCTCTGGTGGTTTGGCCCCGTCCAACGAGTTTGGGGTCAATCTGTGGGCTGGAAGTAGTCCGTTTTTTTTGTTGTTGTTGTTGTTGTTTTCTTTTTTAACCTCAGTTGTCCCACCAAATGAGGGATTCCAGAGTAGAGCCCTGGGGAGGGGCGACTGGACAATCAGAAATCTGGTTAAAAATTGGGGCCTAGGGACATGTCAAGCCCATTATGACATCTAATGGTCCAGCCACTGAGAGGACTTACTAGAGGACAGGACTCATGCTGAGGGTCACAATGCGTATGTATGCCCTCGTCGCACGCAAGAATGGGTGGGGCCTCACGGTGAATGCTAGTTTCTCCTACACTGAACGTTGGACAATGTAACAACCACAAGGGTTCTTGCCATGGGTAAGGAGGAGTTCTGATTTCTGCATCACACTCACCCCTGGGCAGTGATTGGAGATAAGGTCTCGGTTCTGAAGCCTGAAAACGGAGGTAGGAAAGAGATGGTGACCTAAGCCATGGCGGGTTTTATGTGCTCAGTGTGCGGTCAGCTTTCTGGGTGTTGGTCAGGAGGTCCGGGCTCAGGTTGTGTTCGACAGTGCATTAGGGCCCAGGTTAGACTAATAATTTGGGTAACGTCGAGTGCTGTGTAGGTTTATCCTCATTTAAAGAGCCTGGGCAGCTCATGAGGCAATAATTTTTTTTCTAGAGGGCAGGCAGAGTGCTGCATTGTGGGTCCGGAATTGCCAAACTTGAGGGCTTCGGGGCCAGGAGTGTGAGGACGGAAGTCTGAGAAGACAAGCTAGACTTGGGTTTCAGGGTGAGGGCACGGCAGGTACCCCCTGCAGATCTGAACCAATATCTCATGCATCTGAAGTCAGGGCAAGGATCAGACGTTGGCTCAGGTTGGAGTTTCTGTGCATGACGGCCGCTTCATGAAGGGAGCGGAATCTCGGGGCCATTGAGATTTTCCCACGTTGGGAGTTGTGGGATGCCCCCTTCAAGGATTCCTTCTGCGGGACAATTGAGACCTGTTGGACAGCTCCAGGACATCCCATATGGAATGACTCCAGAGCACCGTTCGCGGATGGATGCCTGGGAAGCCCGCCTCGCACTCCAATTGTCTCCTAGCAACAAGAAGTTTAGATCTGATGGCTCTGCCGGAGCAACCGGGATGGCTGAGTTGAAATGGACTTTCCTGAGGATGGGTCCTAATGTGTTTTTGTGTCCATGAGGGCCTTGGAATGGGGCGGTGGCACCGGGACCCTGAAGTACTCTCCTAAGCTTTGGACATGGCTCCAATGCACAGGTTTCCTTGTGGAGACGAGATGAGTTCTGATGAGTGCCTCAGGAAAACCCCTATGCTCGTATTGGAATCAGGCTTTTGAGGACACATGCCTGTAACCCAAATCAATGGATCCTATTATGGCCTACGGTCCTTTCTGGTTCAATCTTCTTCTCTGGGGACATCCATCTATGGTATGAGTGGAGGTCGATTATCAGCTGGTGTCAGAGAGCACTTTTTTTTCCGGGCGACCTACACTATTGGGATGACCTCAGGGACTTTGGAGGTTTCTCCTAATTTTTATGATTTTGGACCATGGAATGGGCAGAATTCCCATGGATTGGTAGTCCCAGTCCTAATGTGTGTCTCCCGGGGTCCAGCCTGGAGGGTGTGTGGCCCAAGACTTTGAGGACAGTAGTCTGAAAACACAAACTCAGCTTAGGTTTGGGGACGTAGGTATGGCAGGCCCGATCTACAAACCATGTGAAGAACTCTTCAGGAAATGAAGAAAGTGCGAGTCTGAGGCGCTTGCTCAGGCTTTTGTCTCTGGATTTTGTATCAGCGATGGCCGTGGAATGTCGGGGAGGCCTCATGGGCCATGGACGAATCTTCCTCTCTGAGGATTTGGCCCGATTCCTAATTGCTTTTCGTCAATCTGAGGGATGGGACGACTCATTTCAGTTTTGTTACCTCAGGTGTCCCACCAAAAGAGGAATTCCAAAGCAAAGCCATGGGGAAGACTGAAGGGACAACCCGAACTATGGTTAAAACTTGGTGCCTAGGGGCAAGGCAAGCCCAATATGCTATCTCTTCATCCAGCCACTGAGTGGCCTTACTTGAGGACTGGGCTGAGCCTGAGGGTCACAATGTGCGTTTGTGACCAATGTGGCCGGCGAGCATGGGCGGGGCCTCATGGGCCACACTGGTTTCAACTACACTGTACGTTGGACAACATGCCAACCACAAAGTTTCTTGCCATGGGGAAGGAGTTCTGATTTCTGCATCACCTTCAACCCTGGGCAGTGATTGGAGATAAGGTCTAGGTTCTGAAACCTGAAAACCGAGGTTGGGTAGAGATGAGGACCTAAGTCCACGGCGGCTCGATGTGCTCAGTGTGCGGCCAGCTGTCTGGGAGGGGCCAGGGGTCCAGGCTCAGCCTGTGTCAGAAAGGGCATTAGCGCCCTGGTCAGCCTATGTATTTGGGGTACAGGCAAAGTCGGTGCAGGTTGATCCTCATTTGCGGTTACTGGGTAGCCCCAGAGGAAAATGTTTTTCTTCTGGAGGGCGGGCAGGGTGCTGCATTGTAGTTCTGGATTGCCAAACTGGACGGCTTGTGGGCCAGTAGTCTGACGACCAAAGCCTGAGAACACAAGCTAGGCTTAGGTTTCTGGGTGAGGCCGTGGCAGGCACAATCTACAGACCTGAATCGAGATCTCGTGCATCTGAAGTCAGGGCGAGGATCAGACGATCGCTCAGGTTGGAGTTTCTGTCCCTGATGGCCCCTTCATGAATGGGGGGGCATCACGAGGCCATGGGGGTTTTCCCACGATGGGAGTTGTGAGTAGCTCCAAACTGCAGATAGTCTCCTGCAGAACAATTGAGACCTGTTGTTTGGGTCCAGGCCAATGATTCTGAGCAGGGTTCTAAGGATGGATGGCTGGGTAGCCCACCTCGCATTCCAATTGTCTCCTAGCAACAAGACAGGATGAATCTCCTGGATCTGTGGGGAGCAACCGAGGACGCTGAGTTGAAATGGAAACCCCTGGGGATGGGTCCTAATGTGCTTTTGTGTCTATGGAGACCTTGGAATGAAGCGGTGGCACTGGGGCCCTAAAGGGTTCTCCTAAAAAGAGGCTTTCACACAGCTCCAACCTGCAAGTTTCCCATGTGTAGATGAGATGTTTCTGATGGGTGAGTCAAGAAACAGCTATATGCTGTTTTTGAAATCCAGGCCTCTGAGGAGAGATGCCTGGAAACCAAAGCAATGGATCTGATTAGTGCCTAGGGGCCTGTTCTTTCCTTTTTTACCTCTGGAGACATATGTCTTGGGTCTGAGTGCAGGTAGGTGCTCAGTTGGGCTCAGATTGCCCCTTTTTTTCCTGGGAAGCCACCACTATTGAGATGGATCAGGGACTTTGGAGGTTTATCCTATTAGAAGGGTTGTGGCCATTGGAATGGGCACACACAATTCCCTTGGAGAGGGCAAGTACAGTCCTCAGGTTTGGCTCCAGGGGCCTGAGCCTGTAGGTTGTGTAGGCCAGGGCTGTTTGGACAGTTGTCTGAAAACACAAACTCGGCTTATGTTTCGGGTCATAGGTATGGCAGGACTGACCTACAGACCATGAGGAGAACTCTTCGGGATTTGAAAAAAGGGCGAGTGTGAGGCTCCTGCTCACGTTTTTGTCTCTGGATATCGTGTCACTCATGGTCGTGGAATTTCTGGGTGACTTCATGGGAAATGGACGAGTCTTACTCTCTGGTGGTTTGGCCCCGTCCAAAGAGTTTGGGGTCAATCTGTGGGCTGGAAGTAGTCCGTTTTTTTTGTTGTTGTTGTTGTTGTTTTCTTTTTTAACCTCAGTTGTCCCACCAAATGAGGGATTCCAGAGTAGAGCCCTGGGGAGGGGCGACTGGACAATCAGAAATCTGGTTAAAAATTGGGGCCTAGGGACATGTCAAGCCCATTATGACATCTAATGGTCCAGCCACTGAGAGGACTTACTAGAGGACAGGACTCATGCTGAGGGTCACAATGCGTATGTATGCCCTCGTCGCACGCAAGAATGGGCGGGGCCTCACGGTGAATGCTAGTTTCTCCTACACTGAACGTTGGACAATGTAACAACCACAAGGGTTCTTGCCATGGGTAAGGAGGAGTTCTGATTTCTGCATCACACTCACCCCTGGGCAGTGATTGGAGATAAGGTCTCGGTTCTGAAGCCTGAAAACGGAGGTAGGAAAGAGATGGTGACCTAAGCCATGGCGGGTTTTATGTGCTCAGTGTGCGGTCAGCTTTCTGGGTGTTGGTCAGGAGGTCCGGGCTCAGGTTGTGTTCGACAGTGCATTAGGGCCCAGGTTAGACTAATAATTTGGGTAACGTCGAGTGCTGTGTAGGTTTATCCTCATTTAAAGAGCCTGGGCAGCTCATGAGGCAATAATTTTTTTTCTAGAGGGCAGGCAGAGTGCTGCATTGTGGGTCCGGAATTGCCAAACTTGAGGGCTTCGGGGCCAGGAGTGTGAGGACGGAAGTCTGAGAAGACAAGCTAGACTTGGGTTTCAGGGTGAGGGCACGGCAGGTACCCCCTGCAGATCTGAACCAATATCTCATGCATCTGAAGTCAGGGCAAGGATCAGACGTTGGCTCAGGTTGGAGTTTCTGTGCATGACGGCCGCTTCATGAAGGGAGCGGAATCTCGGGGCCATTGAGATTTTCCCACGTTGGGAGTTGTGGGATGCCCCCTTCAAGGATTCCTTCTGCGGGACAATTGAGACCTGTTGGACAGCTCCAGGACATCCCATATGGAATGACTCCAGAGCACCATTCGCGGATGGATGCCTGGGAAGCCCGCCTCGCATTCCAATTGTCTCCTAGCAACAAGACAGTTTAGATCTGATGGCTCTGCCGGAGCAACCGGGATGGCTGAGTTGAAATGGACTTTCCTGAGGATGGGTCCTAATGTGTTTTTGTGTCCATGAGGGCCTTGGAATGGGGCGGTGGCACCGGGACCCTGAAGTACTCTCCTAAGCTTTGGACATGGCTCCAATGCACAGGTTTCCTTGTGGAGACGAGATGAGTTCTGATGAGTGCCTCAGGAAAACCCCTATGCTCGTATTGGAATCAGGCTTTTGAGGACACATGCCTGTAACCCAAATCAATGGATCCTATTATGGCCTACGGTCCTTTCTGGTTCAATCTTCTTCTCTGGGGACATCCATCTATGGTATGAGTGGAGGTCGATTATCAGCTGGTGTCAGAGAGCACTTTTTTTTCCGGGCGACCTACACTATTGGGATGACCTCAGGGACTTTGGAGGTTTCTCCTAATTTTTATGATTTTGGACCATGGAATGGGCAGAATTCCCATGGATTGGTAGTCCCAGTCCTAATGTGTGTCTCCCGGGGTCCAGCCTGGAGGGTGTGTGGCCCAAGACTTTGAGGACAGTAGTCTGAAAACACAAACTCAGCTTAGGTTTGGGGACGTAGGTATGGCAGGCCCGATCTACAAACCATGTGAAGAACTCTTCAGGAAATGAAGAAAGTGCGAGTCTGAGGCGCTTGCTCAGGCTTTTGTCTCTGGATTTTGTATCAGCGATGGCCGTGGAATGTCGGGGAGGCCTCATGGGCCATGGACGAATCTTCCTCTCTGAGGATTTGGCCCGATTCCTAATTGCTTTTCGTCAATCTGAGGGATGGGACGACTCATTTCAGTTTTGTTACCTCAGGTGTCCCACCAAAAGAGGAATTCCAAAGCAAAGCCATGGGGAAGACTGAAGGGACAACCCGAACTATGGTTAAAACTTGGTGCCTAGGGGCAAGGCAAGCCCAATATGCTATCTCTTCATCCAGCCACTGAGTGGCCTTACTTGAGGACTGGGCTGAGCCTGAGGGTCACAATGTGCGTTTGTGACCAATGTGGCCGGCGAGCATGGGCGGGGCCTCATGGGCCACACTGGTTTCAACTACACTGTACGTTGGACAACATGCCAACCACAAAGTTTCTTGCCATGGGGAAGGAGTTCTGATTTCTGCATCACCTTCAACCCTGGGCAGTGATTGGAGATAAGGTCTAGGTTCTGAAACCTGAAAACCGAGGTTGGGTAGAGATGAGGACCTAAGTCCACGGCGGCTCGATGTGCTCAGTGTGCGGCCAGCTGTCTGGGAGGGGCCAGGGGTCCAGGCTCAGCCTGTGTCAGAAAGGGCATTAGCGCCCTGGTCAGCCTATGTATTTGGGGTACAGGCAAAGTCGGTGCAGGTTGATCCTCATTTGCGGTTACTGGGTAGCCCCAGAGGAAAATGTTTTTCTTCTGGAGGGCGGGCAGGGTGCTGCATTGTAGTTCTGGATTGCCAAACTGGACGGCTTGTGGGCCAGTAGTCTGACGACCAAAGCCTGAGAACACAAGCTAGGCTTAGGTTTCTGGGTGAGGCCGTGGCAGGCACAATCTACAGACCTGAATCGAGATCTCGTGCATCTGAAGTCAGGGCGAGGATCAGACGATCGCTCAGGTTGGAGTTTCTGTCCCTGATGGCCCCTTCATGAATGGGGGGGCATCACGAGGCCATGGGGGTTTTCCCACGATGGGAGTTGTGAGTAGCTCCAAACTGCAGATAGTCTCCTGCAGAACAATTGAGACCTGTTGTTTGGGTCCAGGCCAATGATTCTGAGCAGGGTTCTAAGGATGGATGGCTGGGTAGCCCACCTCGCATTCCAATTGTCTCCTAGCAACAAGACAGGATGAATCTCCTGGATCTGTGGGGAGCAACCGAGGACGCTGAGTTGAAATGGAAACCCCTGGGGATGGGTCCTAATGTGCTTTTGTGTCTATGGAGACCTTGGAATGAAGCGGTGGCACTGGGGCCCTAAAGGGTTCTCCTAAAAAGAGGCTTTGACACAGCTCCAACCTGCAAGTTTCCCATGTGTAGATGAGATGTTTCTGATGGGTGAGTCAAGAAACAGCTATATGCTGCTTTTGAAATCCAGGCCTCTGAGGAGAGATCCCTGGAAACCAAAGCAATGGATCTGATTAGTGCCTAGGGGACTGTTCTTTCCTTTTTACCTCTGGAGACATCTGTCTATGGGTCTGAGTGCAGGTAGGTGCGCAGTTGGGCTCAGATTTCCCCTGTTTTTCCTGGGAAGCCAACACTATTGAGATGGATCAGGGACTTTGGAGGTTTATCCTATTTGAAGGGTTGTGGCCATTGGAATGGGCACACACAATTCCCTTGGAGAGGGCAAGTATAGTCCTCAGGTTTGGCTCCAGGGGCCTGAGCCTGTAGGTTGTGTAGGCCAGGGCTGTTTGGACAGTTGTCTGAAAACACAAACTCGGCTTATGTTTCGAGTCATAGGTATGGCAGGACTGACCTACACACCATGAGGAGAACTCTTCGGGATTTGAAAAAAGGGCGAGTGTGAGGCTCCTGCTCAAGTTTTTGTCTCTGGATATCGTGTCACCCATGGTCGTGGAATTTCTGGGTGACTTCATGGGAAATGGACGAGTCTTACTCTCTGGTGGTTTGGCCCCGTCCAAAGAGTTTGGGGTCAATCTGTGGGCTGGAAGAAGTCCGTTTTTTGTTGTTGTTGTTGTTGTTCTTGTTGTTGTTGTTGTTTTCTTTTTTAACCTCAGGTGTCCCACCAAATGAGGGATTCCAGAGTAGAGCCCTGTTGAGGGGCGACTGGACAATCAGAAATCTGGTTAAAAATTGTTGCCCAGGGACATGTCAAGCCCATTATGACATCTAATGGTCCAGCCACTGAGAGGACTAACTAGAGAACAGGACTCATGCTGAGGGTCACAATGCGTTTGTATGCCCTCGTCGCATGTAAGAATGGGCGGGGCCTTAGGGTGAATGCTGGATTCTCCTACACTGAACGTTGGATAACATGCCAACCACAAGGGTTCTTTCCATGGGTAAGGAGGAGTTCTGATTTCTACATCACACTCACCCCTGGGCAGTGATTGGAGATAAGGTCTCGGTTCTGAAGCCTGAAAACGGAGGTAGGGAAGTGATGATGACCTAAGGCCATGGCTTGTTTTATGTGCTCAGTGTGCGGTCAGCTTTCGGGGTGTTCATCAGGAGGTCCGGGCTCAGGTTGTGTTCGACAGTGCATTAGTGCCCAGGTTAGACTATATAATTTGGGTAACGTCAAGTGCTGTGTAGGTTTATCCTCATTTAAAGAGCCTGGGCAGCTCATGAGGCAATAATTTTTTTCCTAGAGGGCAGGCAGAGTGCTGCATTGTGGGTCAGGAATTGCCAACCTTGAGGGCTTCGGGGCCAGGAGTGTGAGGACGGAAGTCTGAGAAGACAAGCTAGACTTGGGTTTCAGGGTGAGGGCACGGCAGGTACCCCCTGCAGTTCTGAACCAATATCTCATGCATCTGAATTCAGGGCGAGGATCAGACGTTGGCTCAGGTTGGAGTTTCTGTGCATGACGGCCGCTTCATGAAGGGAGCGGAATCTCGGGGCCATTGAGGTTTTCCCACGTTGGGAGTTGTGGGATGCCCCCTTCAAGGATTCCTTCTGCGGGACAATTGAGACCTGTTGGACAGCTCCAGGACATCCCACATGGAATGACTCCAGAGCACCGTTCGCGGATGGATGCCTGGGAAGCCCGTCTCGCATTCCAATTGTCTCCTAGCAACAAGACAGTTTAGATCTGATGGCTCTGCCGGAGCAACCGGGGTGGCTGAGTTGAAATGGACTTTCCTGAGGATGGGTCCTAATGTGTTTTTGTGTCCATGAGGGCCTTGGAATGGGGCAGTGGCACCGGGACCCTGAAGTACTCTCCTAAGCTTTGGACATGGCTCCCATGCACAGGTTTCCTTGTGGAGACGAGATGAGTTCTGATGGGTGCCTCAGGAAAACCCCTATGCTCGTATTGGAATCAGGCTTTTGAGGACACATGCCTGTAACCCAAAGCAATGGATCCTATTATGGCCTAGGGTCCTGTCTGGTTCAATCTTCTTCTCTGGGGACATCCATCTATGGTATGAGTGGAGGTCGATTATCAGCTGGTGTCAGACAGCCCTTGTTTGTTCCGGGCGACCTACACTATTGGGATGGCCTCAGGGACTTTGAGGTTTCTCCTAATTTGTACGATTTTGGACCATGGAATGGGCAGAATTCCCATGGATTGGTAGGCACAGTCCTAATGTGTGTCTCCAGGGGCCCAGCCTGGAGGGTGTGTGGCCCAAGACTTTGAGGACAGAAGTCTGAAAACACAAACTCAGCTTAGGTTTGGGGACGTACGTATGGCAGCCCGATCTACAAACCATGAGAAGAACTCTTCAGGATATGAAGAAAGTGCGAGTCTGAGGCGCTTGCTCAGGCTTTTTTCTCTGGATTTAGTATCAGCGATGGCCGTGGAATGTCGGGGAGGCCTCATGGGCCATGGACGAATCTTCCTCTCTGAGGATTTGGCCCGATTCCCAATTGCTTTTCGTCAATCTGTGGGATGGGAGGACTCATTTCAGTTTTGTTACCTCAGGTGTCCCACCAAAAGAGGAATTCCAAAGCAAAGCCGTGGGGAAGACTGAAGGGACAACCCGAACTATGGTTAAAAATTGGGGCCTAGGGGCATGGCAAGCCCAATATGCTATCTCTTCATCCAGCCACTGAGTGGCCTTACTTGAGGACTGGGCTGAGCCTGAGGGTCACAATGTGCGTTTGTGACCAATGTGGCCGGCGAGCATGGGCGGGGCCTCATGGGCCACACTGGTTTCAACTAAACTGAACGTTGGACAACATGCCAACCACAAGGTTTCTTGCCATGGGGAAGGAGTTCTGATTTCTGCATCACCTTCAACCCTGGGCAGTGATTGGAGATAAGGTCTAGGTTCTGAAACCTGAAAACCGAGGTTGGGAAAAGATGACGACCTAAGGCCATGGCGGCTGGATGTGCTCAGTGTGCAGCCAGCTGTCTGGGAGGGGCCAGGTGGTCCAGGCTCAGGCTGTGTCAGAAAGGGCATTAGTGCGCTGGTCAGCCTATGTATTTGGGGTACAGCCAAGGTCGGTGCAGGTTGATCCTCATTTGGGGTTACTGGGTAGCTCCAGAGGACAATGTTTTTCTTCTGGAGGGCGGGCAGGGTGCTGCATTGTAGTTCTGGATTGCCAAACTGGAGGGCTTGTGAGCCAGTAGTCTGACGACCAAAGTCTGAGAACACAAGCTAGGCTTAGGTTTCTGGGTGAGGCCACGGCAGGCACAATCTACAGACCTGAATCGAGATCTCGTACATCTGAAGTCAGGGCGATGATCAGACGATCGCTCAGGTTGGAGTTTCTGTCCCTGATGGCCCCTTCATGAATAGGGGGGCATCACGAGGCCATGGGTGTTTTCCCACGATGGGAGTTGTGAGAAGCTCCAAACTGCAGAGAGTCTTCTGCAGGACAATTGAGACCTGTTGCTTGGGTCCAGGCCAATGATTCTGAGCAGGGTTCTAAGGATGGATGGCTGGGTAGCCCACCTCGCATTCCAATTGTCTCCTAGCAACAAGACAGGATGAATCTCCTGGATCTGTGGGGAGCAACCGAGGACGCTGAGTTGAAATGGACACCCCTGAAGATGGGTCCTAATGTGCTTTTGTGTCTATGGAGACCTTGGAATGAAGCGGTGGCACTGGGGCCCTAAAGGGTTCTCCTAAACAGAGGCTTTGACACAGCTCCAACGTGCAAGTTTCCCATGTGTAGATGAGATGTTTTCTGATGGGTGAGTCAAGAAACAGCTATATGCTGTTTTGATATCCAGGCCTCTGAGGAGAGATGCCTGGAAACCAAAGCAATGGATCTGATTAGTGCCTAGGGGCCTGTTCTTTCCTTTTTTACCTCTGGAGACATCTGTCTATGGGTCTGAGTGCAGGTAGGTGCTCAGTTGGGCTCAGATTGCCCCTGTTTTTCCTGGGAAGCCACCACTATTGAGATGGATCAGGGACTTTGGAGGTTTATCCTATTAGAAGGGTTGTGGCCATTGGAATGGGCACACACAATTCCCTTGGAGAGGGCAAGTACAGTCCTCAGGTTTGGCTCCAGGGGCCTGAGCCTGTAGGTTGTGTAGGCCAGGGCTGTTTGGACAGTTGTCTGAAAACACAAACTCGGCTTATGTTTCGGGTCATAGGTATGGCAGGACTGACCTACAGACCATGAGGAGAACTCTTCGGGATTTGAAAAAAGGGCGAGTGTGAGGCTCCTGCTCACGTTTTTGTCTCTGGATATCGTGTCACTCATGGTCGTGGAATTTCTGGGTGACTTCATGGGAAATGGACGAGTCTTACTCTCTGGTGGTTTGGCCCCGTCCAAAGAGTTTGGGGTCAATCTGTGGGCTGGAAGTAGTCCGTTTTTTTTGTTGTTGTTGTTGTTGTTTTCTTTTTTAACCTCAGTTGTCCCACCAAATGAGGGATTCCAGAGTAGAGCCCTGGGGAGGGGCGACTGGACAATCAGAAATCTGGTTAAAAATTGGGGCCTAGGGACATGTCAAGCCCATTATGACATCTAATGGACAGGCCACTGAGAGGACTTACTAGAGGACAGGACTCATGCTGAGGGTCACAATGCGTATGTATGCCCTCGTCGCACGCAAGAATGGGTGGGGCCTCACGGTGAATGCTAGTTTCTCCTACACTGAACGTTGGACAATGTAACAACCACAAGGGTTCTTGCCATGGGTAAGGAGGAGTTCTGATTTCTGCATCACACTCACCCCTGGGCAGTGATTGGAGATAAGGTCTCGGTTCTGAAGCCTGAAAACGGAGGTAGGAAAGAGATGGTGACCTAAGCCATGGCGGGTTTTATGTGCTCAGTGTGCGGTCAGCTTTCTGGGTGTTGGTCAGGAGGTCCGGGCTCAGGTTGTGTTCGACAGTGCATTAGGGCCCAGGTTAGACTAATAATTTGGGTAACGTCGAGTGCTGTGTAGGTTTATCCTCATTTAAAGAGCCTGGGCAGCTCATGAGGCAATAATTTTTTTTCTAGAGGGCAGGCAGAGTGCTGCATTGTGGGTCCGGAATTGCCAAACTTGAGGGCTTCGGGGCCAGGAGTGTGAGGACGGAAGTCTGAGAAGACAAGCTAGACTTGGGTTTCAGGGTGAGGGCACGGCAGGTACCCCCTGCAGATCTGAACCAATATCTCATGCATCTGAAGTCAGGGCAAGGATCAGACGTTGGCTCAGGTTGGAGTTTCTGTGCATGACGGCCGCTTCATGAAGGGAGCGGAATCTCGGGGCCATTGAGATTTTCCCACGTTGGGAGTTGTGGGATGCCCCCTTCAAGGATTCCTTCTGCGGGACAATTGAGACCTGTTGGACAGCTCCAGGACATCCCATATGGAATGACTCCAGAGCACCGTTCGCGGATGGATGCCTGGGAAGCCCGCCTCGCACTCCAATTGTCTCCTAGCAACAAGAAGTTTAGATCTGATGGCTCTGCCGGAGCAACCGGGATGGCTGAGTTGAAATGGACTTTCCTGAGGATGGGTCCTAATGTGTTTTTGTGTCCATGAGGGCCTTGGAATGGGGCGGTGGCACCGGGACCCTGAAGTACTCTCCTAAGCTTTGGACATGGCTCCAATGCACAGGTTTCCTTGTGGAGACGAGATGAGTTCTGATGAGTGCCTCAGGAAAACCCCTATGCTCGTATTGGAATCAGGCTTTTGAGGACACATGCCTGTAACCCAAATCAATGGATCCTATTATGGCCTACGGTCCTTTCTGGTTCAATCTTCTTCTCTGGGGACATCCATCTATGGTATGAGTGGAGGTCGATTATCAGCTGGTGTCAGAGAGCACTTTTTTTTCCGGGCGACCTACACTATTGGGATGACCTCAGGGACTTTGGAGGTTTCTCCTAATTTGTATGATTTTGGACCATGGAATGGGCAGAATTCCCATGGATTGGTAGTCCCAGTCCTAATGTGTGTCTCCCGGGGTCCAGCCTGGAGGGTGTGTGGCCCAAGACTTTGAGGACAGTAGTCTGAAAACACAAACTCAGCTTAGGTTTGGGGACGTAGGTATGGCAGGCCCGATCTACAAACCATGTGAAGAACTCTTCAGGAAATGAAGAAAGTGCGAGTCTGAGGCGCTTGCTCAGGCTTTTGTCTCTGGATTTTGTATCAGCGATGGCCGTGGAATGTCGGGGAGGCCTCATGGGCCATGGACGAATCTTCCTCTCTGAGGATTTGGCCCGATTCCTAATTGCTTTTCGTCAATCTGAGGGATGGGACGACTCATTTCAGTTTTGTTACCTCAGGTGTCCCACCAAAAGAGGAATTCCAAAGCAAAGCCATGGGGAAGACTGAAGGGACAACCCGAACTATGGTTAAAACTTGGTGCCTAGGGGCAAGGCAAGCCCAATATGCTATCTCTTCATCCAGCCACTGAGTGGCCTTACTTGAGGACTGGGCTGAGCCTGAGGGTCACAATGTGCGTTTGTGACCAATGTGGCCGGCGAGCATGGGCGGGGCCTCATGGGCCACACTGGTTTCAACTACACTGTACGTTGGACAACATGCCAACCACAAAGTTTCTTGCCATGGGGAAGGAGTTCTGATTTCTGCATCACCTTCAACCCTGGGCAGTGATTGGAGATAAGGTCTAGGTTCTGAAACCTGAAAACCGAGGTTGGGTAGAGATGAGGACCTAAGTCCACGGCGGCTCGATGTGCTCAGTGTGCGGCCAGCTGTCTGGGAGGGGCCAGGGGTCCAGGCTCAGCCTGTGTCAGAAAGGGCATTAGCGCCCTGGTCAGCCTATGTATTTGGGGTACAGGCAAAGTCGGTGCAGGTTGATTCTCATTTGCGGTTACTGGGTAGCCCCAGAGGAAAATGTTTTTCTTCTGGAGGGCGGGCAGGGTGCTGCATTGTAGTTCTGGATTGCCAAACTGGACGGCTTGTGGGCCAGTAGTCTGACGACCAAAGCCTGAGAACACAAGCTAGGCTTAGGTTTCTGGGTGAGGCCGTGGCAGGCACAATCTACAGACCTGAATCGAGATCTCGTGCATCTGAAGTCAGGGCGAGGATCAGACGATCGCTCAGGTTGGAGTTTCTGTCCCTGATGGCCCCTTCATGAATGGGGGGGCATCACGAGGCCATGGGGGTTTTCCCACGATGGGAGTTGTGAGTAGCTCCAAACTGCAGATAGTCTCCTGCAGAACAATTGAGACCTGTTGTTTGGGTCCAGGCCAATGATTCTGAGCAGGGTTCTAAGGATGGATGGCTGGGTAGCCCACCTCGCATTCCAATTGTCTCCTAGCAACAAGACAGGATGAATCTCCTGGATCTGTGGGGAGCAACCGAGGACGCTGAGTTGAAATGGAAACCCCTGGGGATGGGTCCTAATGTGCTTTTGTGTCTATGGAGACCTTGGAATGAAGCGGTGGCACTGGGGCCCTAAAGGGTTCTCCTAAAAAGAGGCTTTGACACAGCTCCAACCTGCAAGTTTCCCATGTGTAGATGAGATGTTTCTGATGGGTGAGTCAAGAAACAGCTATATGTTGCTTTTGAAATCCAGGCCTCTGAGGAGAGATCCCTGGAAACCAAAGCAATGGATCTGATTAGTGCCTAGGGGACTGTTCTTTCCTTTTTACCTCTGGAGACATCTGTCTATGGGTCTGAGTGCAGGTAGGTGCGCAGTTGGGCTCAGATTTCCCCTGTTTTTCCTGGGAAGCCAACACTATTGAGATGGATCAGGGACTTTGGAGGTTTATCCTATTTGAAGGGTTGTGGCCATTGGAATGGGCACACACAATTCCCTTGGAGAGGGCAAGTATAGTCCTCAGGTTTGGCTCCAGGGGCCTGAGCCTGTAGGTTGTGTAGGCCAGGGCTGTTTGGACAGTTGTCTGAAAACACAAACTCGGCTTATGTTTCGAGTCATAGGTATGGCAGGACTGACCTACACACCATGAGGAGAACTCTTCGGGATTTGAAAAAAGGGCGAGTGTGAGGCTCCTGCTCAAGTTTTTGTCTCTGGATATCGTGTCACCCATGGTCGTGGAATTTCTGGGTGACTTCATGGGAAATGGACGAGTCTTACTCTCTGGTGGTTTGGCCCCGTCCAAAGAGTTTGGGGTCAATCTGTGGGCTGGAAGAAGTCCGTTTGTTGTTGTTGTTGTTGTTGTTGTTGTTGTTGTTGTTTTCTTTTTTAACCTCAGGTGTCCCACCAAATGAGGGATTCCAGAGTAGAGCCCTGTTGAGGGGCGACTGGACAATCAGAAATCTGGTTAAAAATTGTTGCCCAGGGACATGTCAAGCCCATTATGACATCTAATGGTCCAGCCACTGAGAGGACTAACTAGAGAACAGGACTCATGCTGAGGGTCACAATGCGTTTGTATGCCCTCGTCGCATGTAAGAATGGGCGGGGCCTTAGGGTGAATGCTGGATTCTCCTACACTGAACGTTGGATAACATGCCAACCACAAGGGTTCTTTCCATGGGTAAGGAGGAGTTCTGATTTCTACATCACACTCACCCCTGGGCAGTGATTGGAGATAAGGTCTCGGTTCTGAAGCCTGAAAACGGAGGTAGGGAAGTGATGATGACCTAAGGCCATGGCTTGTTTTATGTGCTCAGTGTGCGGTCAGCTTTCGGGGTGTTCATCAGGAGGTCCGGGCTCAGGTTGTGTTCGACAGTGCATTAGTGCCCATGTTAGACTATATAATTTGGGTAACGTCAAGTGCTGTGTAGGTTTATCCTCATTTAAAGAGCCTGGGCAGCTCATGAGGCAATAATTTTTTTCCTAGAGGGCAGGCAGAGTGCTGCATTGTGGGTCAGGAATTGCCAACCTTGAGGGCTTCGGGGCCAGGAGTGTGAGGACGGAAGTCTGAGAAGACAAGCTAGACTTGGGTTTCAGGGTGAAGGCACGGCAGGTACCCCCTGCAGTTCTGAACCAATATCTCATGCATCTGAATTCAGGGCGAGGATCAGACGTTGGCTAAGGTTGGAGTTTCTGTGCATGACGGCCGCTTCATGAAGGGAGCGGAATCTCGGGGCCATTGAGGTTTTCCCACGTTGGGAGTTGTGGGATGCCCCCTTCAAGGATTCCTTCTGCGGGACAATTGAGACCTGTTGGACAGCTCCAGGACATCCCACATGGAATGACTCCAGAGCACCGTTCGCGGATGGATGCCTGGGAAGCCCGTCTCGCATTCCAATTGTCTCCTAGCAACAAGACAGTTTAGATCTGATGGCTCTGCCGGAGCAACCGGGGTGGCTGAGTTGAAATGGACTTTCCTGAGGATGGGTCCTAATGTGTTTTTGTGTCCATGAGGGCCTTGGAATGGGGCAGTGGCACCGGGACCCTGAAGTACTCTCCTAAGCTTTGGACATGGCTCCCATGCACAGGTTTCCTTGTGGAGACGAGATGAGTTCTGATGGGTGCCTCAGGAAAACCCCTATGCTCGTATTGGAATCAGGCTTTTGAGGACACATGCCTGTAACCCAAAGCAATGGATCCTATTATGGCCTAGGGTCCTGTCTGGTTCAATCTTCTTCTCTGGGGACATCCATCTATGGTATGAGTGGAGGTCGATTATCAGCTGGTGTCAGACAGCCCTTGTTTGTTCCGGGCGAACTACACTATTGGGATGGCCTCAGGGACTTTGAGGTTTCTCCTAATTTGTACGATTTTGGACCATGGAATGGGCAGAATTCCCATGGATTGGTAGGCACAGTCCTAATGTGTGTCTCCAGGGGCCCAGCCTGGAGGGTGTGTGGCCCAAGACTTTGAGGACAGAAGTCTGAAAACACAAACTCAGCTTAGGTTTGGGGACGTACGTATGGCAGCCCGATCTACAAACCATGAGAAGAACTCTTCAGGATATGAAGAAAGTGCGAGTCTGAGGCGCTTGCTCAGGCTTTTTTCTCTGGATTTAGTATCAGCGATGGCCGTGGAATGTCGGGGAGGCCTCATGGGCCATGGACGAATCTTCCTCTCTGAGGATTTGGCCCGATTCCCAATTGCTTTTCGTCAATCTGTGGGATGGGAGGACTCATTTCAGTTTTGTTACCTCAGGTGTCCCACCAAAAGAGGAATTCCAAAGCAAAGCCGTGGGGAAGACTGAAGGGACAACCCGAACTATGGTTAAAAATTGGGGCCTAGGGGCATGGCAAGCCCAATATGCTATCTCTTCATCCAGCCACTGAGTGGCCTTACTTGAGGACTGGGCTGAGCCTGAGGGTCACAATGTGCGTTTGTGACCAATGTGGCCGGCGAGCATGGGCGGGGCCTCATGGGCCACACTGGTTTCAACTAAACTGAACGTTGGACAACATGCCAACCACAAGGTTTCTTGCCATGGGGAAGGAGTTCTGATTTCTGCATCACCTTCAACCCTGGGCAGTGATTGGAGATAAGGTCTAGGTTCTGAAACCTGAAAACCGAGGTTGGGAAAAGATGACGACCTAAGGCCATGGCGGCTGGATGTGCTCAGTGTGCAGCCAGCTGTCTGGGAGGGGCCAGGTGGTCCAGGCTCAGGCTGTGTCAGAAAGGGCATTAGTGCGCTGGTCAGCCTATGTATTTGGGGTACAGCCAAGGTCGGTGCAGGTTGATCCTCATTTGGGGTTACTGGGTAGCTCCAGAGGACAATGTTTTTCTTCTGGAGGGCGGGCAGGGTGCTGCATTGTAGTTCTGGATTGCCAAACTGGAGGGCTTGTGGGCCAGTAGTCTGACGACCAAAGTCTGAGAACACAAGCTAGGCTTAGGTTTCTGGGTGAGGCCACGGCAGGCACAATCTACAGACCTGAATCGAGATCTCGTACATCTGAAGTCAGGGCGATGATCAGACGATCGCTCAGGTTGGAGTTTCTGTCCCTGATGGCCCCTTCATGAATAGGGGGGCATCACGAGGCCATGGGTGTTTTCCCACGATGGGAGTTGTGAGAAGCTCCAAACTGCAGAGAGTCTTCTGCAGGACAATTGAGACCTGTTGCTTGGGTCCAGGCCAATGATTCTGAGCAGGGTTCTAAGGATGGATGGCTGGGTAGCCCACCTCGCATTCCAATTGTCTCCTAGCAACAAGACAGGATGAATCTCCTGGATCTGTGGGGAGCAACCGAGGACGCTGAGTTGAAATGGACACCCCTGAAGATGGGTCCTAATGTGCTTTTGTGTCTATGGAGACCTTGGAATGAAGCGGTGGCACTGGGGCCCTAAAGGGTTCTCCTAAACAGAGGCTTTGACACAGCTCCAACGTGCAAGTTTCCCATGTGTAGATGAGATGTTTTCTGATGGGTGAGTCAAGAAACAGCTATATGCTGTTTTGATATCCAGGCCTCTGAGGAGAGATGCCTGGAAACCAAAGCAATGGATCTGATTAGTGCCTAGGGGCCTGTTCTTTCCTTTTTTACCTCTGGAGACATCTGTCTATGGGTCTGAGTGCAGGTAGGTGCTCAGTTGGGCTCAGATTGCCCCTGTTTTTCCTGGGAAGCCACCACTATTGAGATGGATCAGGGACTTTGGAGGTTTATCCTATTAGAAGGGTTGTGGCCATTGGAATGGGCACACACAATTCCCTTGGAGAGGGCAAGTACAGTCCTCAGGTTTGGCTCCAGGGGCCTGAGCCTGTAGGTTGTGTAGGCCAGGGCTGTTTGGACAGTTGTCTGAAAACACAAACTCGGCTTATGTTTCGGGTCATAGGTATGGCAGGACTGACCTACAGACCATGAGGAGAACTCTTCGGGATTTGAAAAAAGGGCGAGTGTGAGGCTCCTGCTCACGTTTTTGTCTCTGGATATCGTGTCACTCATGGTCGTGGAATTTCTGGGTGACTTCATGGGAAATGGACGAGTCTTACTCTCTGGTGGTTTGGCCCCGTCCAAAGAGTTTGGGGTCAATCTGTGGGCTGGAAGTAGTCCGTTTTTTTTGTTGTTGTTGTTGTTGTTTTCTTTTTTAACCTCAGTTGTCCCACCAAATGAGGGATTCCAGAGTAGAGCCCTGGGGAGGGGCGACTGGACAATCAGAAATCTGGTTAAAAATTGGGGCCTAGGGACATGTCAAGCCCATTATGACATCTAATGGTCCAGCCACTGAGAGGACTTACTAGAGGACAGGACTCATGCTGAGGGTCACAATGCGTATGTATGCCCTCGTCGCACGCAAGAATGGGTGGGGCCTCACGGTGAATGCTAGTTTCTCCTACACTGAACGTTGGACAATGTAACAACCACAAGGGTTCTTGCCATGGGTAAGGAGGAGTTCTGATTTCTGCATCACACTCACCCCTGGGCAGTGATTGGAGATAAGGTCTCGGTTCTGAAGCCTGAAAACGGAGGTAGGAAAGAGATGGTGACCTAAGCCATGGCGGGTTTTATGTGCTCAGTGTGCGGTCAGCTTTCTGGGTGTTGGTCAGGAGGTCCGGGCTCAGGTTGTGTTCGACAGTGCATTAGGGCCCAGGTTAGACTAATAATTTGGGTAACGTCGAGTGCTGTGTAGGTTTATCCTCATTTAAAGAGCCTGGGCAGCTCATGAGGCAATAATTTTTTTTCTAGAGGGCAGGCAGAGTGCTGCATTGTGGGTCCGGAATTGCCAAACTTGAGGGCTTCGGGGCCAGGAGTGTGAGGACGGAAGTCTGAGAAGACAAGCTAGACTTGGGTTTCAGGGTGAGGGCACGGCAGGTACCCCCTGCAGATCTGAACCAATATCTCATGCATCTGAAGTCAGGGCAAGGATCAGACGTTGGCTCAGGTTGGAGTTTCTGTGCATGACGGCCGCTTCATGAAGGGAGCGGAATCTCGGGGCCATTGAGATTTTCCCACGTTGGGAGTTGTGGGATGCCCCCTTCAAGGATTCCTTCTGCGGGACAATTGAGACCTGTTGGACAGCTCCAGGACATCCCATATGGAATGACTCCAGAGCACCGTTCGCGGATGGATGCCTGGGAAGCCCGCCTCGCACTCCAATTGTCTCCTAGCAACAAGAAGTTTAGATCTGATGGCTCTGCCGGAGCAACCGGGATGGCTGAGTTGAAATGGACTTTCCTGAGGATGGGTCCTAATGTGTTTTTGTGTCCATGAGGGCCTTGGAATGGGGCGGTGGCACCGGGACCCTGAAGTACTCTCCTAAGCTTTGGACATGGCTCCAATGCACAGGTTTCCTTGTGGAGACGAGATGAGTTCTGATGAGTGCCTCAGGAAAACCCCTATGCTCGTATTGGAATCAGGCTTTTGAGGACACATGCCTGTAACCCAAATCAATGGATCCTATTATGGCCTACGGTCCTTTCTGGTTCAATCTTCTTCTCTGGGGACATCCATCTATGGTATGAGTGGAGGTCGATTATCAGCTGGTGTCAGAGAGCACTTTTTTTTCCGGGCGACCTACACTATTGGGATGACCTCAGGGACTTTGGAGGTTTCTCCTAATTTGTATGATTTTGGACCATGGAATGGGCAGAATTCCCATGGATTGGTAGTCCCAGTCCTAATGTGTGTCTCCCGGGGTCCAGCCTGGAGGGTGTGTGGCCCAAGACTTTGAGGACAGTAGTCTGAAAACACAAACTCAGCTTAGGTTTGGGGACGTAGGTATGGCAGGCCCGATCTACAAACCATGTGAAGAACTCTTCAGGAAATGAAGAAAGTGCGAGTCTGAGGCGCTTGCTCAGGCTTTTGTCTCTGGATTTTGTATCAGCGATGGCCGTGGAATGTCGGGGAGGCCTCATGGGCCATGGACGAATCTTCCTCTCTGAGGATTTGGCCCGATTCCTAATTGCTTTTCGTCAATCTGAGGGATGGGACGACTCATTTCAGTTTTGTTACCTCAGGTGTCCCACCAAAAGAGGAATTCCAAAGCAAAGCCATGGGGAAGACTGAAGGGACAACCCGAACTATGGTTAAAAATTGGGGCCTAGGGGCAAGGCAAGCCCAATATGCTATCTCTTCATCCAGCCACTGAGTGGCCTTACTTGAGGACTGGGCTGAGCCTGAGGGTCACAATGTGCGTTTGTGACCAATGTGGCCGGCGAGCATGGGCGGGGCCTCATGGGCCACACTGGTTTCAACTACACTGTACGTTGGACAACATGCCAACCACAAAGTTTCTTGCCATGGGGAAGGAGTTCTGATTTCTGCATCACCTTCAACCCTGGGCAGTGATTGGAGATAAGGTCTAGGTTCTGAAACCTGAAAACCGAGGTTGGGTAGAGATGAGGACCTAAGTCCACGGCGGCTCGATGTGCTCAGTGTGCGGCCAGCTGTCTGGGAGGGGCCAGGGGTCCAGGCTCAGCCTGTGTCAGAAAGGGCATTAGCGCCCTGGTCAGCCTATGTATTTGGGGTACAGGCAAAGTCGGTGCAGGTTGATTCTCATTTGCGGTTACTGGGTAGCCCCAGAGGAAAATGTTTTTCTTCTGGAGGGCGGGCAGGGTGCTGCATTGTAGTTCTGGATTGCCAAACTGGACGGCTTGTGGGCCAGTAGTCTGACGACCAAAGCCTGAGAACACAAGCTAGGCTTAGGTTTCTGGGTGAGGCCGTGGCAGGCACAATCTACAGACCTGAATCGAGATCTCGTGCATCTGAAGTCAGGGCGAGGATCAGACGATCGCTCAGGTTGGAGTTTCTGTCCCTGATGGCCCCTTCATGAATGGGGGGGCATCACGAGGCCATGGGGGTTTTCCCACGATGGGAGTTGTGAGTAGCTCCAAACTGCAGATAGTCTCCTGCAGAACAATTGAGACCTGTTGTTTGGGTCCAGGCCAATGATTCTGAGCAGGGTTCTAAGGATGGATGGCTGGGTAGCCCACCTCGCATTCCAATTGTCTCCTAGCAACAAGACAGGATGAATCTCCTGGATCTGTGGGGAGCAACCGAGGACGCTGAGTTGAAATGGAAACCCCTGGGGATGGGTCCTAATGTGCTTTTGTGTCTATGGAGACCTTGGAATGAAGCGGTGGCACTGGGGCCCTAAAGGGTTCTCCTAAAAAGAGGCTTTGACACAGCTCCAACCTGCAAGTTTCCCATGTGTAGATGAGATGTTTCTGATGGGTGAGTCAAGAAACAGCTATATGCTGCTTTTGAAATCCAGGCCTCTGAGGAGAGATCCCTGGAAACCAAAGCAATGGATCTGATTAGTGCCTAGGGGACTGTTCTTTCCTTTTTACCTCTGGAGACATCTGTCTATGGGTCTGAGTGCAGGTAGGTGCGCAGTTGGGCTCAGATTTCCCCTGTTTTTCCTGGGAAGCCAACACTATTGAGATGGATCAGGGACTTTGGAGGTTTATCCTATTTGAAGGGTTGTGGCCATTGGAATGGGCACACACAATTCCCTTGGAGAGGGCAAGTATAGTCCTCAGGTTTGGCTCCAGGGGCCTGAGCCTGTAGGTTGTGTAGGCCAGGGCTGTTTGGACAGTTGTCTGAAAACACAAACTCGGCTTATGTTTCGAGTCATAGGTATGGCAGGACTGACCTACACACCATGAGGAGAACTCTTCGGGATTTGAAAAAAGGGCGAGTGTGAGGCTCCTGCTCAAGTTTTTGTCTCTGGATATCGTGTCACCCATGGTCGTGGAATTTCTGGGTGACTTCATGGGAAATGGACGAGTCTTACTCTCTGGTGGTTTGGCCCCGTCCAAAGAGTTTGGGGTCAATCTGTGGGCTGGAAGAAGTCCGTTTGTTGTTGTTGTTGTTGTTGTTGTTGTTGTTGTTGTTGTTTTCTTTTTTAACCTCAGGTGTCCCACCAAATGAGGGATTCCAGAGTAGAGCCCTGTTGAGGGGCGACTGGACAATCAGAAATCTGGTTAAAAATTGTTGCCCAGGGACATGTCAAGCCCATTATGACATCTAATGGTCCAGCCACTGAGAGGACTAACTAGAGAACAGGACTCATGCTGAGGGTCACAATGCGTTTGTATGCCCTCGTCGCATGTAAGAATGGGCGGGGCCTTAGGGTGAATGCTGGATTCTCCTACACTGAACGTTGGATAACATGCCAACCACAAGGGTTCTTTCCATGGGTAAGGAGGAGTTCTGATTTCTACATCACACTCACCCCTGGGCAGTGATTGGAGATAAGGTCTCGGTTCTGAAGCCTGAAAACGGAGGTAGGGAAGTGATGATGACCTAAGGCCATGGCTTGTTTTATGTGCTCAGTGTGCGGTCAGCTTTCGGGGTGTTCATCAGGAGGTCCGGGCTCAGGTTGTGTTCGACAGTGCATTAGTGCCCATGTTAGACTATATAATTTGGGTAACGTCAAGTGCTGTGTAGGTTTATCCTCATTTAAAGAGCCTGGGCAGCTCATGAGGCAATAATTTTTTTCCTAGAGGGCAGGCAGAGTGCTGCATTGTGGGTCAGGAATTGCCAACCTTGAGGGCTTCGGGGCCAGGAGTGTGAGGACGGAAGTCTGAGAAGACAAGCTAGACTTGGGTTTCAGGGTGAAGGCACGGCAGGTACCCCCTGCAGTTCTGAACCAATATCTCATGCATCTGAATTCAGGGCGAGGATCAGACGTTGGCTAAGGTTGGAGTTTCTGTGCATGACGGCCGCTTCATGAAGGGAGCGGAATCTCGGGGCCATTGAGGTTTTCCCACGTTGGGAGTTGTGGGATGCCCCCTTCAAGGATTCCTTCTGCGGGACAATTGAGACCTGTTGGACAGCTCCAGGACATCCCACATGGAATGACTCCAGAGCACCGTTCGCGGATGGATGCCTGGGAAGCCCGTCTCGCATTCCAATTGTCTCCTAGCAACAAGACAGTTTAGATCTGATGGCTCTGCCGGAGCAACCGGGGTGGCTGAGTTGAAATGGACTTTCCTGAGGATGGGTCCTAATGTGTTTTTGTGTCCATGAGGGCCTTGGAATGGGGCAGTGGCACCGGGACCCTGAAGTACTCTCCTAAGCTTTGGACATGGCTCCCATGCACAGGTTTCCTTGTGGAGACGAGATGAGTTCTGATGGGTGCCTCAGGAAAACCCCTATGCTCGTATTGGAATCAGGCTTTTGAGGACACATGCCTGTAACCCAAAGCAATGGATCCTATTATGGCCTAGGGTCCTGTCTGGTTCAATCTTCTTCTCTGGGGACATCCATCTATGGTATGAGTGGAGGTCGATTATCAGCTGGTGTCAGACAGCCCTTGTTTGTTCCGGGCGAACTACACTATTGGGATGGCCTCAGGGACTTTGAGGTTTCTCCTAATTTGTACGATTTTGGACCATGGAATGGGCAGAATTCCCATGGATTGGTAGGCACAGTCCTAATGTGTGTCTCCAGGGGCCCAGCCTGGAGGGTGTGTGGCCCAAGACTTTGAGGACAGAAGTCTGAAAACACAAACTCAGCTTAGGTTTGGGGACGTACGTATGGCAGCCCGATCTACAAACCATGAGAAGAACTCTTCAGGATATGAAGAAAGTGCGAGTCTGAGGCGCTTGCTCAGGCTTTTTTCTCTGGATTTAGTATCAGCGATGGCCGTGGAATGTCGGGGAGGCCTCATGGGCCATGGACGAATCTTCCTCTCTGAGGATTTGGCCCGATTCCCAATTGCTTTTCGTCAATCTGTGGGATGGGAGGACTCATTTCAGTTTTGTTACCTCAGGTGTCCCACCAAAAGAGGAATTCCAAAGCAAAGCCGTGGGGAAGACTGAAGGGACAACCCGAACTATGGTTAAAAATTGGGGCCTAGGGGCATGGCAAGCCCAATATGCTATCTCTTCATCCAGCCACTGAGTGGCCTTACTTGAGGACTGGGCTGAGCCTGAGGGTCACAATGTGCGTTTGTGACCAATGTGGCCGGCGAGCATGGGCGGGGCCTCATGGGCCACACTGGTTTCAACTAAACTGAACGTTGGACAACATGCCAACCACAAGGTTTCTTGCCATGGGGAAGGAGTTCTGATTTCTGCATCACCTTCAACCCTGGGCAGTGATTGGAGATAAGGTCTAGGTTCTGAAACCTGAAAACCGAGGTTGGGAAAAGATGACGACCTAAGGCCATGGCGGCTGGATGTGCTCAGTGTGCAGCCAGCTGTCTGGGAGGGGCCAGGTGGTCCAGGCTCAGGCTGTGTCAGAAAGGGCATTAGTGCGCTGGTCAGCCTATGTATTTGGGGTACAGCCAAGGTCGGTGCAGGTTGATCCTCATTTGGGGTTACTGGGTAGCTCCAGAGGACAATGTTTTTCTTCTGGAGGGCGGGCAGGGTGCTGCATTGTAGTTCTGGATTGCCAAACTGGAGGGCTTGTGGGCCAGTAGTCTGACGACCAAAGTCTGAGAACACAAGCTAGGCTTAGGTTTCTGGGTGAGGCCACGGCAGGCACAATCTACAGACCTGAATCGAGATCTCGTACATCTGAAGTCAGGGCGATGATCAGACGATCGCTCAGGTTGGAGTTTCTGTCCCTGATGGCCCCTTCATGAATAGGGGGGCATCACGAGGCCATGGGTGTTTTCCCACGATGGGAGTTGTGAGAAGCTCCAAACTGCAGAGAGTCTTCTGCAGGACAATTGAGACCTGTTGCTTGGGTCCAGGCCAATGATTCTGAGCAGGGTTCTAAGGATGGATGGCTGGGTAGCCCACCTCGCATTCCAATTGTCTCCTAGCAACAAGACAGGATGAATCTCCTGGATCTGTGGGGAGCAACCGAGGACGCTGAGTTGAAATGGACACCCCTGAAGATGGGTCCTAATGTGCTTTTGTGTCTATGGAGACCTTGGAATGAAGCGGTGGCACTGGGGCCCTAAAGGGTTCTCCTAAACAGAGGCTTTGACACAGCTCCAACGTGCAAGTTTCCCATGTGTAGATGAGATGTTTTCTGATGGGTGAGTCAAGAAACAGCTATATGCTGTTTTGATATCCAGGCCTCTGAGGAGAGATGCCTGGAAACCAAAGCAATGGATCTGATTAGTGCCTAGGGGCCTGTTCTTTCCTTTTTTACCTCTGGAGACATCTGTCTATGGGTCTGAGTGCAGGTAGGTGCTCAGTTGGGCTCAGATTGCCCCTGTTTTTCCTGGGAAGCCACCACTATTGAGATGGATCAGGGACTTTGGAGGTTTATCCTATTAGAAGGGTTGTGGCCATTGGAATGGGCACACACAATTCCCTTGGAGAGGGCAAGTACAGTCCTCAGGTTTGGCTCCAGGGGCCTGAGCCTGTAGGTTGTGTAGGCCAGGGCTGTTTGGACAGTTGTCTGAAAACACAAACTCGGCTTATGTTTCGGGTCATAGGTATGGCAGGACTGACCTACAGACCATGAGGAGAACTCTTCGGGATTTGAAAAAAGGGCGAGTGTGAGGCTCCTGCTCACGTTTTTGTCTCTGGATATCGTGTCACTCATGGTCGTGGAATTTCTGGGTGACTTCATGGGAAATGGACGAGTCTTACTCTCTGGTGGTTTGGCCCCGTCCAAAGAGTTTGGGGTCAATCTGTGGGCTGGAAGTAGTCCGTTTTTTTTGTTGTTGTTGTTGTTGTTTTCTTTTTTAACCTCAGTTGTCCCACCAAATGAGGGATTCCAGAGTAGAGCCCTGGGGAGGGGCGACTGGACAATCAGAAATCTGGTTAAAAATTGGGGCCTAGGGACATGTCAAGCCCATTATGACATCTAATGGTCCAGCCACTGAGAGGACTTACTAGAGGACAGGACTCATGCTGAGGGTCACAATGCGTATGTATGCCCTCGTCGCACGCAAGAATGGGTGGGGCCTCACGCTGAATGCTAGTTTCTCCTACACTGAACGTTGGACAATGTAACAACCACAAGGGTTCTTGCCATGGGTAAGGAGGAGTTCTGATTTCTGCATCACACTCACCCCTGGGCAGTGATTGGAGATAAGGTCTCGGTTCTGAAGCCTGAAAACGGAGGTAGGAAAGAGATGGTGACCTAAGCCATGGCGGGTTTTATGTGCTCAGTGTGCGGTCAGCTTTCTGGGTGTTGGTCAGGAGGTCCGGGCTCAGGTTGTGTTCGACAGTGCATTAGGGCCCAGGTTAGACTAATAATTTGGGTAACGTCGAGTGCTGTGTAGGTTTATCCTCATTTAAAGAGCCTGGGCAGCTCATGAGGCAATAATTTTTTTTCTAGAGGGCAGGCAGAGTGCTGCATTGTGGGTCCGGAATTGCCAAACTTGAGGGCTTCGGGGCCAGGAGTGTGAGGACGGAAGTCTGAGAAGACAAGCTAGACTTGGGTTTCAGGGTGAGGGCACGGCAGGTACCCCCTGCAGATCTGAACCAATATCTCATGCATCTGAAGTCAGGGCAAGGATCAGACGTTGGCTCAGGTTGGAGTTTCTGTGCATGACGGCCGCTTCATGAAGGGAGCGGAATCTCGGGGCCATTGAGATTTTCCCACGTTGGGAGTTGTGGGATGCCCCCTTCAAGGATTCCTTCTGCGGGACAATTGAGACCTGTTGGACAGCTCCAGGACATCCCATATGGAATGACTCCAGAGCACCGTTCGCGGATGGATGCCTGGGAAGCCCGCCTCGCACTCCAATTGTCTCCTAGCAACAAGAAGTTTAGATCTGATGGCTCTGCCGGAGCAACCGGGATGGCTGAGTTGAAATGGACTTTCCTGAGGATGGGTCCTAATGTGTTTTTGTGTCCATGAGGGCCTTGGAATGGGGCGGTGGCACCGGGACCCTGAAGTACTCTCCTAAGCTTTGGACATGGCTCCAATGCACAGGTTTCCTTGTGGAGACGAGATGAGTTCTGATGAGTGCCTCAGGAAAACCCCTATGCTCGTATTGGAATCAGGCTTTTGAGGACACATGCCTGTAACCCAAATCAATGGATCCTATTATGGCCTACGGTCCTTTCTGGTTCAATCTTCTTCTCTGGGGACATCCATCTATGGTATGAGTGGAGGTCGATTATCAGCTGGTGTCAGAGAGCACTTTTTTTTCCGGGCGACCTACACTATTGGGATGACCTCAGGGACTTTGGAGGTTTCTCCTAATTTGTATGATTTTGGACCATGGAATGGGCAGAATTCCCATGGATTGGTAGTCCCAGTCCTAATGTGTGTCTCCCGGGGTCCAGCCTGGAGGGTGTGTGGCCCAAGACTTTGAGGACAGTAGTCTGAAAACACAAACTCAGCTTAGGTTTGGGGACGTAGGTATGGCAGGCCCGATCTACAAACCATGTGAAGAACTCTTCAGGAAATGAAGAAAGTGCGAGTCTGAGGCGCTTGCTCAGGCTTTTGTCTCTGGATTTTGTATCAGCGATGGCCGTGGAATGTCGGGGAGGCCTCATGGGCCATGGACGAATCTTCCTCTCTGAGGATTTGGCCCGATTCCTAATTGCTTTTCGTCAATCTGAGGGATGGGACGACTCATTTCAGTTTTGTTACCTCAGGTGTCCCACCAAAAGAGGAATTCCAAAGCAAAGCCATGGGGAAGACTGAAGGGACAACCCGAACTATGGTTAAAAATTGGGGCCTAGGGGCAAGGCAAGCCCAATATGCTATCTCTTCATCCAGCCACTGAGTGGCCTTACTTGAGGACTGGGCTGAGCCTGAGGGTCACAATGTGCGTTTGTGACCAATGTGGCCGGCGAGCATGGGCGGGGCCTCATGGGCCACACTGGTTTCAACTACACTGTACGTTGGACAACATGCCAACCACAAAGTTTCTTGCCATGGGGAAGGAGTTCTGATTTCTGCATCACCTTCAACCCTGGGCAGTGATTGGAGATAAGGTCTAGGTTCTGAAACCTGAAAACCGAGGTTGGGTAGAGATGAGGACCTAAGTCCACGGCGGCTCGATGTGCTCAGTGTGTGGCCAGCTGTCTGGGAGGGGCCAGGGGTCCAGGCTCAGCCTGTGTCAGAAAGGGCATTAGCGCCCTGGTCAGCCTATGTATTTGGGGTACAGGCAAAGTCGGTGCAGGTTGATTCTCATTTGCGGTTACTGGGTAGCCCCAGAGGAAAATGTTTTTCTTCTGGAGGGCGGGCAGGGTGCTGCATTGTAGTTCTGGATTGCCAAACTGGACGGCTTGTGGGCCAGTAGTCTGACGACCAAAGCCTGAGAACACAAGCTAGGCTTAGGTTTCTGGGTGAGGCCGTGGCAGGCACAATCTACAGACCTGAATCGAGATCTCGTGCATCTGAAGTCAGGGCGAGGATCAGACGATCGCTCAGGTTGGAGTTTCTGTCCCTGATGGCCCCTTCATGAATGGGGGGGCATCACGAGGCCATGGGGGTTTTCCCACGATGGGAGTTGTGAGTAGCTCCAAACTGCAGATAGTCTCCTGCAGAACAATTGAGACCTGTTGTTTGGGTCCAGGCCAATGATTCTGAGCAGGGTTCTAAGGATGGATGGCTGGGTAGCCCACCTCGCATTCCAATTGTCTCCTAGCAACAAGACAGGATGAATCTCCTGGATCTGTGGGGAGCAACCGAGGACGCTGAGTTGAAATGGAAACCCCTGGGGATGGGTCCTAATGTGCTTTTGTGTCTATGGAGACCTTGGAATGAAGCGGTGGCACTGGGGCCCTAAAGGGTTCTCCTAAAAAGAGGCTTTGACACAGCTCCAACCTGCAAGTTTCCCATGTGTAGATGAGATGTTTCTGATGGGTGAGTCAAGAAACAGCTATATGCTGCTTTTGAAATCCAGGCCTCTGAGGAGAGATCCCTGGAAACCAAAGCAATGGATCTGATTAGTGCCTAGGGGACTGTTCTTTCCTTTTTACCTCTGGAGACATCTGTCTATGGGTCTGAGTGCAGGTAGGTGCGCAGTTGGGCTCAGATTTCCCCTGTTTTTCCTGGGAAGCCAACACTATTGAGATGGATCAGGGACTTTGGAGGTTTATCCTATTTGAAGGGTTGTGGCCATTGGAATGGGCACACACAATTCCCTTGGAGAGGGCAAGTATAGTCCTCAGGTTTGGCTCCAGGGGCCTGAGCCTGTAGGTTGTGTAGGCCAGGGCTGTTTGGACAGTTGTCTGAAAACACAAACTCGGCTTATGTTTCGAGTCATAGGTATGGCAGGACTGACCTACACACCATGAGGAGAACTCTTCGGGATTTGAAAAAAGGGCGAGTGTGAGGCTCCTGCTCAAGTTTTTGTCTCTGGATATCGTGTCACCCATGGTCGTGGAATTTCTGGGTGACTTCATGGGAAATGGACGAGTCTTACTCTCTGGTGGTTTGGCCCCGTCCAAAGAGTTTGGGGTCAATCTGTGGGCTGGAAGAAGTCCGTTTGTTGTTGTTGTTGTTGTTGTTGTTGTTGTTGTTTTCTTTTTTAACCTCAGGTGTCCCACCAAATGAGGGATTCCAGAGTAGAGCCCTGTTGAGGGGCGACTGGACAATCAGAAATCTGGTTAAAAATTGTTGCCCAGGGACATGTCAAGCCCATTATGACATCTAATGGTCCAGCCACTGAGAGGACTAACTAGAGAACAGGACTCATGCTGAGGGTCACAATGCGTTTGTATGCCCTCGTCGCATGTAAGAATGGGCGGGGCCTTAGGGTGAATGCTGGATTCTCCTACACTGAACGTTGGATAACATGCCAACCACAAGGGTTCTTTCCATGGGTAAGGAGGAGTTCTGATTTCTACATCACACTCACCCCTGGGCAGTGATTGGAGATAAGGTCTCGGTTCTGAAGCCTGAAAACGGAGGTAGGGAAGTGATGATGACCTAAGGCCATGGCTTGTTTTATGTGCTCAGTGTGCGGTCAGCTTTCGGGGTGTTCATCAGGAGGTCCGGGCTCAGGTTGTGTTCGACAGTGCATTAGTGCCCATGTTAGACTATATAATTTGGGTAACGTCAAGTGCTGTGTAGGTTTATCCTCATTTAAAGAGCCTGGGCAGCTCATGAGGCAATAATTTTTTTCCTAGAGGGCAGGCAGAGTGCTGCATTGTGGGTCAGGAATTGCCAACCTTGAGGGCTTCGGGGCCAGGAGTGTGAGGACGGAAGTCTGAGAAGACAAGCTAGACTTGGGTTTCAGGGTGAAGGCACGGCAGGTACCCCCTGCAGTTCTGAACCAATATCTCATGCATCTGAATTCAGGGCGAGGATCAGACGTTGGCTAAGGTTGGAGTTTCTGTGCATGACGGCCGCTTCATGAAGGGAGCGGAATCTCGGGGCCATTGAGGTTTTCCCACGTTGGGAGTTGTGGGATGCCCCCTTCAAGGATTCCTTCTGCGGGACAATTGAGACCTGTTGGACAGCTCCAGGACATCCCACATGGAATGACTCCAGAGCACCGTTCGCGGATGGATGCCTGGGAAGCCCGTCTCGCATTCCAATTGTCTCCTAGCAACAAGACAGTTTAGATCTGATGGCTCTGCCGGAGCAACCGGGGTGGCTGAGTTGAAATGGACTTTCCTGAGGATGGGTCCTAAAGTGTTTTTGTGTCCATGAGGGCCTTGGAATGGGGCAGTGGCACCGGGACCCTGAAGTACTCTCCTAAGCTTTGGACATGGCTCCCATGCACAGGTTTCCTTGTGGAGACGAGATGAGTTCTGATGGGTGCCTCAGGAAAACACCTATGCTCGTATTGGAATCAGGCTTTTGAGGACACATGCCTGTAACCCAAAGCAATGGATCCTATTATGGCCTAGGGTCCTGTCTGGTTCAATCTTCTTCTCTGGGGACATCCATCTATGGTATGAGTGGAGGTCGATTATCAGCTGGTGTCAGACAGCCCTTGTTTGTTCCGGGCGACCTACACTATTGGGATGGCCTCAGGGACTTTGAGGTTTCTCCTAATTTGTACGATTTTGGACCATGGAATGGGCAGAATTCCCATGGATTGGTAGGCACAGTCCTAATGTGTGTCTCCAGGGGCCCAGCCTGGAGGGTGTGTGGCCCAAGACTTTGAGGACAGAAGTCTGAAAACACAAACTCAGCTTAGGTTTGGGGACGTACGTATGGCAGCCCGATCTACAAACCATGAGAAGAACTCTTCAGGATATGAAGAAAGTGCGAGTCTGAGGCGCTTGCTCAGGCTTTTTTCTCTGGATTTAGTATCAGCGATGGCCGTGGAATGTCGGGGAGGCCTCATGGGCCATGGACGAATCTTCCTCTCTGAGGATTTGGCCCGATTCCCAATTGCTTTTCGTCAATCTGTGGGATGGGAGGACTCATTTCAGTTTTGTTACCTCAGGTGTCCCACCAAAAGAGGAATTCCAAAGCAAAGCCGTGGGGAAGACTGAAGGGACAACCCGAACTATGGTTAAAAATTGGGGCCTAGGGGCATGGCAAGCCCAATATGCTATCTCTTCATCCAGCCACTGAGTGGCCTTACTTGAGGACTGGGCTGAGCCTGAGGGTCACAATGTGCGTTTGTGACCAATGTGGCCGGCGAGCATGGGCGGGGCCTCATGGGCCACACTGGTTTCAACTAAACTGAACGTTGGACAACATGCCAACCACAAGGTTTCTTGCCATGGGGAAGGAGTTCTGATTTCTGCATCACCTTCAACCCTGGGCAGTGATTGGAGATAAGGTCTAGGTTCTGAAACCTGAAAACCGAGGTTGGGAAAAGATGACGACCTAAGGCCATGGCGGCTGGATGTGCTCAGTGTGCAGCCAGCTGTCTGGGAGGGGCCAGGTGGTCCAGGCTCAGGCTGTGTCAGAAAGGGCATTAGTGCCCTGGTCAGCCTATGTATTTGGGGTACAGCCAAGGTCGGTGCAGGTTGATCCTCATTTGGGGTTACTGGGTAGCTCCAGAGGACAATGTTTTTCTTCTGGAGGGCGGGCAGGGTGCTGCATTGTAGTTCTGGATTGCCAAACTGGAGGGCTTGTGGGCCAGTAGTCTGACGACCAAAGTCTGAGAACACAAGCTAGGCTTAGGTTTCTGGGTGAGGCCACGGCAGGCACAATCTACAGACCTGAATCGAGATCTCGTACATCTGAAGTCAGGGCGATGATCAGACGATCGCTCAGGTTGGAGTTTCTGACCCTGATGGCCCCTTCATGAATAGGGGGGCATCACGAGGCCATGGGTGTTTTCCCACGATGGGAGTTGTGAGAAGCTCCAAACTGCAGAGAGTCTTCTGCAGGACAATTGAGACCTGTTGCTTGGGTCCAGGCCAATGATTCTGAGCAGGGTTCTAAGGATGGATGGCTGGGTAGCCCACCTCGCATTCCAATTGTCTCCTAGCAACAAGACAGGATGAATCTCCTGGATCTGTGGGGAGCAACCGAGGACGCTGAGTTGAAATGGACACCCCTGAAGATGGGTCCTAATGTGCTTTTGTGTCTATGGAGACCTTGGAATGAAGCGGTGGCACTGGGGCCCTAAAGGGTTCTCCTAAACAGAGGCTTTGACACAGCTCCAACGTGCAAGTTTCCCATGTGTAGATGAGATGTTTTCTGATGGGTGAGTCAAGAAACAGCTATATGCTGTTTTGATATCCAGGCCTCTGAGGAGAGATGCCTGGAAACCAAAGCAATGGATCTGATTAGTGCCTAGGGGCCTGTTCTTTCCTTTTTTACCTCTGGAGACATCTGTCTATGGGTCTGAGTGCAGGTAGGTGCTCAGTTGGGCTCAGATTGCCCCTGTTTTTCCTGGGAAGCCACCACTATTGAGATGGATCAGGGACTTTGGAGGTTTATCCTATTAGAAGGGTTGTGGCCATTGGAATGGGCACACACAATTCCCTTGGAGAGGGCAAGTACAGTCCTCAGGTTTGGCTCCAGGGGCCTGAGCCTGTAGGTTGTGTAGGCCAGGGCTGTTTGGACAGTTGTCTGAAAACACAAACTCGGCTTATGTTTCGGGTCATAGGTATGGCAGGACTGACCTACAGACCATGAGGAGAACTCTTCGGGATTTGAAAAAAGGGCGAGTGTGAGGCTCCTGCTCACGTTTTTGTCTCTGGATATCGTGTCACTCATGGTCGTGGAATTTCTGGGTGACTTCATGGGAAATGGACGAGTCTTACTCTCTGGTGGTTTGGCCCCGTCCAAAGAGTTTGGGGTCAATCTGTGGGCTGGAAGTAGTCCGTTTTTTTTGTTGTTGTTGTTGTTGTTTTCTTTTTTAACCTCAGTTGTCCCACCAAATGAGGGATTCCAGAGTAGAGCCCTGGGGAGGGGCGACTGGACAATCAGAAATCTGGTTAAAAATTGGGGCCTAGGGACATGTCAAGCCCATTATGACATCTAATGGTCCAGCCACTGAGAGGACTTACTAGAGGACTGGACTCATGCTGAGGGTCACAATGCGTATGTATGCCCTCGTCGCACGCAAGAATGGGTGGGGCCTCACGGTGAATGCTAGTTTCTCCTACACTGAACGTTGGACAATGTAACAACCACAAGGGTTCTTGCCATGGGTAAGGAGGAGTTCTGATTTCTGCATCACACTCACCCCTGGGCAGTGATTGGAGATAAGGTCTCGGTTCTGAAGCCTGAAAACGGAGGTAGGGTTAGAGATGATGACCTAAGGCCATGGCGGCTTTTATGTGCTCAGTGTGCGGTCAGGTTTCTGGGTGTTGGTCAGGAGGTCCGGGCTCAGGTTGTGTTCGACAGTGCATTAGTGCCCAGGTTAAACTATATAATTTGGGTAACGTCGAGTGCTGTGTAGGTTTATCCTCATTTAAGGTGCCTGGGCAGCTCATGAGGCAATAATTTTTTTCCTAGAGGGCAGGCAGAGTGCTGCATTGTGGGTCCGGAATTGCCAACCTTGAGGGCTTCGGGGCCAATAGTGTGAGGACGGAAGTCTGAGAAGACAAGCTAGACTTGGGTTTCAGGGTGAGGGCACGGCAGGTACCCCCTGCAGATCTGAACCAATATCTCATGCATCTGAAGTCAGGGCGAGGATCAGACGTTGGCTCAGGTTGGAGTTTCTGTGCATGACGGCCGCTTCATGAAGGGAGCGGAATCTCGGGGCCATTGAGGTTTTCCCACGTTGGGAGTTGTGGGATGCCCCCTTCAAGGATTCCTTCTGCGGGACAATTGAGACCTGTTGGACAGCTCCAGGACATCCCATATGGAATGACTCCAGAGCACCGTTCGCGGATGGATGCCTGGGAAGCCCGTCTCGCATTCCAATTGTCTCCTAGCAACAAGACAGTTTAGATCTGATGGCTCGGCCGGAGCAACCGGGGTGGCTGAGTTGAAATGGACTTTCCTGAGGATGGGTCCTAATGTGTTTTTGTGTCCATGAGGGCCTTGGAATGGGGCAGTGGCACCGGGACCCTGAAGTACTCTCCTAAGCTTTGGACATGGCTCCCATGCACAGGTTTCCTTGTGGAGACGAGATGAGTTCTGAGGGGTGCCTCAGGAAAACCCCTATGCTCGTATTGGAATCAGGCTTTTGAGGACACATGCCTGTAACCCAAAGCAATGGATCCTATTATGGCCTAGGGTCCTGTCTGGTTCAATCTTCTTCTCTGGGGACATCCATCTATGGTATGAGTGGAGGTCGATTATCATCTGGTGTCAGACAGCCCTTGTTTTTTCCGGGAGACCTACACTATTGGGATGGCCTCAGGGACTTTGGAGGTTTCTCCTAATTTGTACGATTTTGGACCATGGAATGGGCAGAATTCCCATGGATTGGTAGGCACAGTCATAATGTGTGTCTCCAGGGGCCCAGCCTGGAGGGTGTGTGGCCCAAGACTTTGAGGACAGAAGTCTGAAAACACAAACTCAGCTTAGGTTTGGGGACGTACGTATGGCAGGCCCAATCTACAAACCATGAGAAGAACTCTTCAGGATATGAAGAAAGTGCGAGTCTGAGGCGCTTGCTCAGGCTTTTGTCTCTGGATTTTGTATCAGCGATGGCCGTGGAATGTCGGGGAGGCCTCATGGGCCATGGACGAATCTTCCTCTCTGAGGATTTGGCCCGATTCCCAATTGCTTTTCGTCAATCTGTGGGATGGGAGGACTCATTTCAGTTTTGTTACCTCAGGTGTCCCACCAAAAGAGGAATTCCAAAGCAAAGCCGTGGGGAAGACTGAAGGGACAACCCGAACTATGGTTAAAAATTGGGGCCTAGGGGCATGGCAAGCCCAATATGCTATCTCTTCATCCAGCCACTGAGTGGCCTTACTTGAGGACTGGGCTCAGCCTGAGGGTCACAATGTGCGTTTGTGACCAATGTGGCCGGCGAGCATGGGCGGGGCCTCATGGGCCACACTGGTTTCAACTAAACTGAACGTTGGACAACATGCCAACCACAAGGTTTCTTGCCATGGGGAAGGAGTTCTGATTTCTGCATCACCTTCAACCCTGGGCAGTGATTGGAGATAAGGTCTAGGTTCTGAAACCTGAAAACCGAGGTTGGGAAAAGATGACGACATAAGGCCACGGCGGCTCGATGTGCTCAGTGTGCGGCCAGCTGTCTGGGAGGGGCCAGGGGGTCCAGGCTCAGGCTGTGTCAGAAAGGGCATTAGTGCCCTGGTCAGCCTATGTATTTGGGGTACAGCCAAGGTCGGTGCAGGTTGATCCTCATTTGGGGTTACTGGGTAGCCCCAGAGGACAATGTTTTTCTTCTGGAGGGCGGGCAGGGTGCTGCATTGTAGTTCTGGATTGCCAAACTGGAGGGCTTGTGGGCCAGTAGTCTGACGACCAAAGTCTGAGAACACAAGCTAGGCTTAGGTTTCTGGGTGAGGCCACGGCAGGCACAATCTACAGACCTGAATCGAGATCTCGTGCATCTGAAGTCAGGGCAAGGATCAGGCGATCGCTCAGGTTGGAGTTTCTGTCCCTGATGGCCTCTTCATGAATAGGGGGGCATCACGAGGCCATGGGGGTTTTCCCACGATGGGAGTTGTGAGAAGCTGCAAACTGCAGAGAGTCTTCTGCAGGACAATTGAGACATGTTGTTTGGGTCCAGGCCAATGATTCTGAGCAGGGTTCTAAGGATGGATGGCTGGGTAGCCCACCTCGCATTCCAATTGTCTCCTAGCAACAAGACAGGTTAGATCTCCTGGATCTGTGGGGAGCAACCGAGGACGCTGAGTTGAAATGGACACCCCTGAAGATGGGTCCTAATGTGCTTTTGTGTCTATGGAGACCTTGGAATGAAGCGGTGGCACTGGGGCCCTAAAGGGTTCTCCTAAACAGAGGCTTTGACACAGCTCCAACGTGCAAGTTTCCCATGTGTAGATGAGATGTTTTCTGATGGGTGAGTCAAGAAACAGCTATATGCTGTTTTGATATCCAGGCCTCTGAGGAGAGATGCCTGGAAACCAAAGCAATGGATCTGATTAGTGCCTAGGGGCCTGTTCTTTCCTTTTTTACCTCTGGAGACATCTGTCTATGGGTCTGAGTGCAGGTAGGTGCTCAGTTGGGCTCAGATTGCCCCTGTTTTTCCTGGGAAGCCACCACTATTGAGATGGATCAGGGACTTTGGAGGTTTATCCTATTAGAAGGGTTGTGGCCATTGGAATGGGCACACACAATTCCCTTGGAGAGGGCAAGTACAGTCCTCAGGTTTGGCTCCAGGGGCCTGAGCCTGTAGGTTGTGTAGGCCAGGGCTGTTTGGACAGTTGTCTGAAAACACAAACTCGGCTTATGTTTCGGGTCATAGGTATGGCAGGACTGACCTACAGACCATGAGGAGAACTCTTCGGGATTTGAAAAAAGGGCGAGTGTGAGGCTCCTGCTCAAGTTTTTGTCTCTGGATATCATGTCACTCATGGTCGTGGAATTTCTGGGTGACTTCATGGGAAATGGACGAGTCTTACTCTCTGGTGGTTTGGCCTCGTCCAAAGACTTGGGGTCAATCTGTGGGCAGGAAGAAGTCTGTTTTGTTGTTGTTGTTGTTGTTGTTGTTGTTGTTGTTTTCTTTTTTAACCTCAGGTGTCCCACCAAATGAGGGATTCCAGAGTAGAGCCCTGGGGAGGGGCGACTGGACAATCAGAAATCTGGTTAAAAATTGGGGCCTAGGGACATGTCAAGCCCATTATGACATCTAATGGACAAGCCACTGAGAGGACTTACTAGAGATCTGGACTCATGCTGAGGGTCACAATGCGTATGTATGCCCTCGTCGCAGGAAAGAATGGGCGGGGCCTCAGGGTGAATGCTGGTTTCTCCTACACTGACCGTTGGAAATCGTGCCAACCACAAGGGTTCTTGCCATGGGTAAGGAGGAGTTCTGATTTCTGCATCACACTCACCCCTGGGCAGTGATTGGAGATAAGGTCTCGGTTCTGAAGCCTGAAAACGGAGGTAGGGAAGAGATGATGACCTAAGGCCATGGCGGCTTTTATGTGCTCAGTGTGCGGTCAGCTTTCTGGGTGTTGGTCAGGAGGTCCGGGCTCAGGTTGTGTTCGACAGTGCATTAGTGCCCAGGTTAGACTATATAATTTGGGTAACGTCGAGTGCTGTGTAGGTTTATCCTCATTTAAGGTGCCTGGGCAGCTCATGAGGCAATAATTTTTTTCCTAGAGGGCAGGCAGAGTGCTGCATTGTGGGTCCGGAATTGCCAACCTTGAGGGCTTCGGGGCCAGGAGTGTGAGGACGGAAGTCTGAGAAGACAAGCTAGACTTGGGTTTCAGGGTGAGGGCACGGCAGGTACCCCCTGCAGATCTGAACCAATATCTCATGCATCTGAAGTCAGGGCGAGGATCAGATGTTGGCTCAGGTTGGAGTTTCTGTGCATGACGGCCGCTTCATGAAGGGAGCGGAATCTCGGGGCCATTGAGGTTTTCCCACGTTGGGAGTTGTGGGATGCCCCCTTCAGGGATTCCTTCTGCGGGACAATTGAGACCTGTTGGACAGCTCCAGGACATCCCATAGGAATGACTCCAGAGCACCGTTCGCGGATGGATGCCTGGGAAGCCCGCCTCGCATTCCAATTGTCTCCTAGCAAAAAGACAGTTTAGATCTGATGGCTCTGCCGGAGCAACCGGGGTGGCTGAGTTGAAATGGACTTTCCTGAAGATGAGTCCTAATGTGTTTTTGTGTCCATGAGGGCCTTGGAATGGGGCAGTGGCACAGGGACCCTGAAGTACTCTCCTAAGCTTTGGACATGGCTCCCATGCACAGGTTTCCTTGTGGAGACGAGATGAGTTCTGATGGGTGCCTCAGGAAAACCCCTATGCTCGTATTGGAATCAGGCTTTTGAGGACACATGCCTGTAACCCAAAGCAATGGATCCTATTATGGCCTAGGGTCCTGTCTGGTTCAATCTTCTTCTCTGGGGACATCCATCTATGGTATGAGTGGAGGTCGATTATCAGCTGGTGTCAGACAGCCCTTGTTTGTTCCGGGAGACCTACACTATTGGGATGGCCTCAGGGACTTTGGAGGTTTCTCCTAATTTGTACGATTTTGGACCATGGAATGCGCAGAATTCCCATGGATTGGTAGGCACAGTCCTAATGTGTGTCTCCAGGGGCCCAGCCTGGAGGGTGTGTGGCCCAAGACTTTGAAGACAGAAGTCTGAAAACACAAACTCAGCTTAGGTTTGGGGACGTAGGTATGGCGGCCCGATCTACAAACCATGAGAAGAACTCATCAGGATATGAAGAAAGTGCGAGTCTGAGGCGCTTGCTCAGGCTTTTGTCTCTGGATTTTGTATCAGCGATGGCTGTGGAATGTCGGGGAGGCCTCATGGGCCATGGACGAATCTTCCTCTCTGAGGATTTGGCCCGATTCCCAATTGCTTTTCGTCAATCTGTGGGATGGGAGGACTCATTTCAGTTTTGTTACCTCAGGTGTCCCACCAAAAGAGGAATTCCAAAGCAAAGCCGTGGGGAAGACTGAAGGGACAACCCGAACTATGGTTAAAAATTGGGGCCTTGGGGCATGGCAAGCCCAATATGCTATCTCTTCATCCAGCCACTGAGTGACCTTACTTGAGGACTGGGCTCAGCCTGAAGGTCACAATGTGCGTTTGTGACCAATGTGGCTGGCGAGCATGGGCGGGGCCTCATGGACCACACTGGTTTCAACTAAACTGAACGTTGGACAACATGCCAACCACAAGGTTTCTTGCCATGGGGAAGGAGTTCTGATTTCTGCATCACCTTCAACCCTGGGCAGTGATTGGAGATAAGGTCTAGGTTCTGAAACCTGAAAACTGAGTTTGGGAAAAGATGACGACCTAAGGCCACGGTGGCTCGATGTGCTCAGTGTGCGGCCAGCTGTCTGGGAGGGGCCAGGGGGTCCAGGCTCAGGCTGTGTCAGAAAGGGCATTAGTGCCCTGGTCAGCCTATGTATTTGGGGTACAGCCAAGGTCGGTGCAGGTTGATCCTCATTTGGGGTTACTGGGTAGCCCCAGAGGACAATGTTTTTCTTCTGGAGGGCGGGCAGGGTGCTGCATTGTAGTTCTGGATTGCCAAACTGGAGGGCTTGTGGGCCAGTAGTCTGACGACCAAAGTCTGAGAACACAAGCTAGGCTTAAGTTTCTGGGTGAGGCCATGGCAGGCACAATCTACAGACCTGAATCGAGATCTCGTGCATCTGAAGTCAGGGCAAGGATCAGACGATCGCTCAGGTTGGAGTTTCTGTCCCTGATGGCCCCTTCATGAATGGGGGGGCATCACGAGGCCATGGGGGTTTTCCCACGATGGGAGTTGTGAGAAGCTCCAAACTGCAGAGAGTCTTCTGCAGGACAATTGAGACCTGTTGTTTGGGTCCAGGCCAATGATTCTGAGCAGGGTTCTAAGGATGGATGGCTGGGTAGCCCACCTCGCATTCCAATTGTCTCCTAGCAACAAGACAGGTTAGATCTCCTGGATCTGTGGGGAGCAACCGAGGACGCTGAGTTGAAATGGACACCCCTGGGGATGGGTCCTAATGAGCTTTTGTGTCTATGGAGACCTTGGAATGAAGCGGTGGCACTGGGGCCCTAAAGGGTTCTCCTAAACAGAGGCTTTGACACAGCTCCAAGGTGCAAATTTCCCATGTGTAGATGAGATGTTTTCTGATGGGTGAGTCAAGAAACAGCTATATGCTGTTTTGATATCCAGGCCTCTGAGGAGAGATGCCTGGAAACCAAAGCAATGGATCTGATTAGTGCCTAGGGGCCTGTTCTTTCCTTTTTTACCTCTGGAGACATCTGTCTATGGGTCTGAGTGCAGGTAGGTGCTCAGTTGGGCTCAGATTGCCCCTGTTTTTCCTGGGAAGCCACCACTATTGAGATGGATCAGGGACTTTGGAGGTTTATCCTATTAGAAGGGTTGTGGCCATTGGAATGGGCACACACAATTCCCTTGGAGAGGGCAAGTACAGTCCTCAGGTTTGGCTCCAGGGGCCTGAGCCTGTAGGTTGTGTAGGCCAGGGCTGTTTGGACAGTTGTCTGAAAACACAAACTCGGCTTATGTTTCGGGTCATAGGTATGGCAGGACTGACCTACAGACCATGAGGAGAACTCTTCGGGATTTGAAAAAAGGGCGAGTGTGAGGCTCCTGCTCAAGTTTTTGTCTCTGGATAGCGTGTCACTCATGGTCGTGGAATTTCTGGGTGACTTCATGGGAAATGGACGAGTCTTACTCTCTGGTGGTTTGGCCCCGTCCAAAGACTTGGGGTCAATCTGTGGGCAGGAAGAAGTCTGTTTTGTTGTTGTTGTTGTTGTTGTTGTTGTTGTTGTTGTTGTTGTTTTCTTTTTTAACCTCAGGTGTCCCACCAAATGAGGGATTCCAGAGTAGAGCCCTGGGGAGGGGCGACTGGACAATCAGAAATCTGGTTAAAAATTGGGGCCTAGGGACATGTCAAGCCCATTATGACATCTAATGGACAAGCCACTGAGAGGACTTACTAGAGGACTGGACTCATGCTGAGGGTCACAATGCATATGTATGCCCTCGTCGCACGAAAGAATGGGCGGGGCCTCAGGGTGAATGCTGGTTTCTCCTACACTGAACGTTGGACAACGTGCCAACCACAAGGGTTCTTGCCATGGGTAAGGAGGAGTTCTGATTTCTGCATCACACTCACCCCTGGGCAGTGATTGGAGATAAGGTCTCGGTTCTGAAGCCTGAAAACGGAGGTAGGGAAGAGATGATGACCTAAGGCCATGGCGGCTTTTATGTGCTCAGTGTGTGGTCAGCTTTCTGGGTGTTGGTCAGGAGGTCCGGGCTCAGGTTGTGTTCGACAGTGCATTAGTGCCCAGGTTAGACTATATAATTTGGGTAACGTCGAGTGCTGTGTAGGTTTATCCTCATTTAAGGTGCCTGGGCAGCTCATGAGGCAATAATTTTTTTCCTAGAGGGCAGGCAGAGTGCTGCATTGTGGGTCCGGAATTGCCAACCTTGAGGGCTTCGGGGCCAGGAGTGTGAGGACGGAAGTCTGAGAAGACAAGCTAGACTTGGGTTTCAGGGTGAGGGCACGGCAGGTACCCCCTGCAGATCTGAACCAATATCTCATGCATCTGAAGTCAGGGCGAGGATCAGACGTTGGCTCAGGTTGGAGTTTCTGTGCATGATGGCCGCTTCATGAAGGGAGCGGAATCTCGGGGCCATTGAGGTTTTCCCACGTTGGGAGTTGTGGGATGCCCCCTTCAAGGATTCCTTCTGCGGGACAATTGAGACCTGTTGGACAGCTCCAGGACATCCCATATGGAATGACTCCAGAGCACCGTTCGCGGATGGATGCCTGGGAAGCCCGCCTCGCATTCCAATTGTCTCCTAGCAACAAGACAGTTTAGATCTGATGGCTCTGCCGGAGCAACCGGGGTGGCTGAGTTGAAATGGACTTTCCTGAGGATGGGTCCTAATGTGTTTTTGTGTCCATGAGGGCCTTGGAATGGGGCAGTGGCACCGGGACCCTGAAGTACTCTCCTAAGCTTTGGACATGGCTCCCATGCACAGGTTTCCTTGTGGAGACGAGATGAGTTCTGAGGGGTGCCTCAGGAAAACCCCTATGCTCGTATTGGAATCAGGCTTTTGAGGACACATGCCTGTAACCCAAAGCAATGGATCCTATTATGGCCTAGGGTCCTGTCTGGTTCAATCTTCTTCTCTGGGGACATCCATCTATGGTATGAGTGGAGGTCGATTATCAGCTGGTGTCAGACAGCCCTTGTTTGTTCCGGGCGACCTACACTATTGGGATGGCCTCAGGGACTTTGAGGTTTCTCCTAATTTGTACGATTTTGGACCATGGAATGGGCAGAATTCCCATGGATTGGTAGGCACAGTCCTAATGTGTGTCTTCAGGGGCCCAGCCTGGAGGGTGTGTGGCCCAAGACTTTGAAGACAGAAGTCTGAAAACACAAACTCAGCTTAGGTTTGGGGACGTAGGTATGGCAGGCCCGATCTACAAACCATGAGAAGAACTCATCAGGATATGAAGAAAGTGCGAGTCTGAGGCGCTTGCTCAGGCTTTTGTCTCTGGATTTTGAATCAGCGATGGCCGTGGAATGTCGGGGAGGCCTCATGGGCCATGGACGAATCTTCCTCTCTGAGGATTTGGCCCGATTCCCAATTGCTTTTCGTCAATCTGTGGGATGGGATGACTCATTTCAGTTTTGTTACCTCAGGTGTCCCACCAAAAGAGGAATTCCAAAGCAAAGCCGTGGGGAAGACTGAAGGGAAAACCCGAACTATGGTTAAAAATTGGGGCCTAGGGGCATGGCAAGCCCAATATGCTATCTCTTCATCCAGCCACTGAGTGGCCTTACTTGAGGACTGGGCTCAGCCTGAGGGTCACAATGTGCGTTTGTGACCAATGTGGCCGGCGAGCATGGGCGGGGCCTCATGGGCCACACTGGTTTCAACTACACTGAACGTTGGACAACATGCCAACCACAAGGTTTCTTGCCATGGGGAAGGAGTTCTGATTTCTGCATCACCTTCAACCCTGGGCAGTGATTGGAGATAAGGTCTAGGTTCTGAACCCTGAAAACTGAGTTTGGGAAAAGATGACGACCTAAGGCCACGGTGGCTCGATGTGCTCAGTGTGCGGCCAGCTGTCTGGGAGGGGCCAGGGGGTCCAGGCTCAGGCTGTGTCAGAAAGGGCATTAGTGCCCTGGTCAGCCTATGTATTTGGGGTACAGCCAAGGTCGGTGCAGGTTGATCCTCATTTGGGGTTACTGGGTAGCCCCAGAGGACAATGTTTTTCTTCTGGAGGGCGGGCATGGTGCTGCATTGTAGTTCTGGATTGCCAAACTGGAGGGCTTGTGGGCCAGTAGTCTGACGACCAAAGTCTGAGAACACAAGCTAGGCTTAAGTTTCTGGGTGAGGCCATGGCAGGCACAATCTACAGACCTGAATCGAGATCTCGTGCATCTGAAGTCAGGGCAAGGATCAGACGATCGCTCAGGTTGGAGTTTCTGTCCCTGATGGCCCCTTCATGAATGGGGGGGCATCACGAGGCCATGGGGGTTTTCCCACGATGGGAGTTGTGAGAAGCTCCAAACTGCAGAGAGTCTTCTGCAGGACAATTGAGACCTGTTGTTTGGGTCCAGGCCAATGATTCTGAGCAGGGTTCTAAGGATGGATGGCTGGGTAGCCCACCTCGCATTCCAATTGTCTCCTAGCAACAAGACAGGTTAGATCTCCTGGATCTGTGGGGAGCAACCGAGGACGCTGAGTTGAAATGGACACCCCTGGGGATGGGTCCTAATGTGCTTTTGTGTCTATGGAGACCTTGGAATGAAGCGGTGGCACTGGGGCCCTAAAGGGTTCTCCTAAACAGAGGCTTTGACACAGCTCCAACGTGCAAGTTTCCCATGTGTAGATGAGATGTTTTCTGATGGGTGAGTCAAGAAACAGCTATATGCTGTTTTGATATCCAGGCCTCTGAGGAGAGATGCCTGGAAACCAAAGCAATGGATCTGATTAGTGCCTAGGGGCCTGTTCTTTCCTTTTTTACCTCTGGAGACATCTGTCTATGGGTCTGAGTGCAGGTAGGTGCTCAGTTGGGCTCAGATTGCCCCTGTTTTTCCTGGGAAGCCACCACTATTGAGATGGATCAGGGACTTTGGAGGTTTATCCTATTAGAAGGGTTGTGGCCATTGGAATGGGCACACACAATTCCCTTGGAGAGGGCAAGTACAGTCCTCAGGTTTGGCTCCAGGGGCCTGAGCCTGTAGGTTGTGTAGGCCAGGGCTGTTTGGACAGTTGTCTGAAAACACAAACTCGGCTTATGTTTCGGGTCATAGGTATGGCAGGACTGACCTACAGACCATGAGGAGAACTCTTCGGGATTTGAAAAAAGGGCGAGTGTGAGGCTCCTGCTCAAGTTTTTGTCTCTGGATATCGTGTCACTCATGGTCGTGGAATTTCTGGGTGACATCATGGGAAATGGACGAGTCTTACTCTCTGGTGGTTTGGCCCCGTCCAAAGACTTGGGGTCAATCTGTGGGCTGTAAGAAGTCTGTTTTATTGTTGTTGTTGTTGTTGTTGTTGTTGTTGTTGTTGTTGTTTTCTTTTTTAACCTCAGGTGTCCCACCAAATGAGGGATTCCAGAGTAGAGCCCTGGGGAGGGGCGACTGGACAATCAGAAATCTGGTTAAAAATTGGGGCCTAGGGACATGTCAAGCCCATTATGACATCTAATGGACAAGCCACTGAGAGGACTTACTAGAGGACTGGACTCATGCTGAGGGTCACAATGCGTATGTATGCCCTCGTCGCACGAAAGAATGGGCGGGGCCTCAGGGTGAATGCTGGTTTCTCCTACACTGAACGTTGGAAATCGTGCCAACCACAAGGGTTCTTGCCATGGGTAAGGAGGAGTTCTGATTTCTGCATCACACTCACCCCTGGGCAGTGATTGGAGATAAGGTCTCGGTTCTGAAGCCTGAAAACGGAGGTAGGGAAGAGATGATGACCTAAGGCCATGGCGGCTTTTATGTGCTCAGTGTGCGGTCAGGTTTCTGGGTGTTGGTCAGGAGGTCCAGGCTCAGGTTGTGTTCGACAGTGCATTAGTGCCCAGTTTAGACTATATAATTTGGGTAACGTCGAGTGCTGTGTAGGTTTATCCTCATTTAAGGTGCCTGGGCAGCTCATGAGGCAATAATTTTTTTCCTAGAGGGCAGGCAGAGTGCTGCATTGTGGGTCCGGAATTGCCAACCTTGAGGGCTTCGGGGCCAGGAGTGTGAGGACGGAAGTCTGAGAAGACAAGCTAGACTTGGGTTTCAGGGTGAGGGCACGGCAGGTAGCCCCTGCAGATCTGAACCAATATCTCATGCATCTGAAGTCAGGGCGAGGATCAGACGTTGGCTCAGGTTGGAGTTTCTGTGCATGACGGCCGCTTCATGAAGGGAGCGGAATCTCGGGGCCATTGAGGTTTTCCCACGTTGGGAGTTGTGGGATGCCCCCTTCAAGGATTCCTTCTGCGGGACAATGGAGACCTGTTGGACAGCTCCAGGACATCCCATATGGAATGACTCCAGAGCACCGTTCGCGGATGGATGCCTGGGAAGCCCGCCTCGCATTCCAATTGTCTCCTAGCAACAAGACAGTTTAGATCTGATGGCTCTGCCGGAGCAACCGGGGTGGCTGAGTTGAAATGGACTTTCCTGAGGATGGGTCCTAATGTGTTTTTGTGTCCATGAGGGCCTTGGAATGGGGCAGTGGCACCGGGACCCTGAAGTACTCTCCTAAGCTTTGGACATGGCTCCCATGCACAGGTTTCCTTGTGGAGACGAGATGAGTTCTGATGGGTGCCTCAGGAAAACCCCTATGCTCGTATTGGAATCAGGCTTTTGAGGACACATGCCTGTAACCCAAAGCAATGGATCCTATTATGGCCTAAGGTCCTGTCTGGTTCAATCTTCTTCTCTGGGGACATCCATCTATGGTATGAGTGGAGGTCGATTATCATCTGGTGTCAGACAGCCCTTGTTTTTTCCGGGAGACCTACACTATTGGGATGGCCTCAGGGACTTTGGAGGTTTCTCCTAATTTGTACGATTTTGGACCATGGAATGGGCAGAATTCCCATGGATTAGTAGGCACAGTCATAATGTGTGTCTCCAGGGGCCCAGCCTGGAGGGTGTGTGGCCCAAGACTTTGAGGACAGAAGTCTGAAAACACAAACTCAGCTTAGGTTTGGGGACGTACGTATGGCAGGCCAAATCTACAAACCATGAGAAGAACTCTTCAGGATATGAAGAAAGTGCGAGTCTGAGGCGCTTTCTCAGGCTTTTGTCTCTGGATTTTGTATCAGCGATGGCCGTGGAATGTCGGGGAGGCCTCATGGGCCATGGACGAATCTTCCTCTCTGAGGATTAGGCCCGATTCCCAATTGCTTTTCGTCAATCTGTGGGATGGGAGGACTCATTTCAGTTTTGTTACCTCAGGTGTCCCACCAAAAGAGGAATTCCAAAGCAAAGCCGTGGGGAAGACTGAAGGGACAACCCGAACTATGGTTAAAAATTGGGGCCTAGGGGCATGGCAAGCCCAATATGCTATCTCTTCATCCAGCCACTGAGTGGCCTTACTTGAGGACTGGGCTGAGCCTGAGGGTCACAATGTGCGTTTGTGACCAATGTGGCCGGCGAGCATGGGCGGGGCCTCATGGGCCACACTGGTTTCAACTAAACTGAACGTCGGACAACATGCCAACCACAAGGTTTCTTGCCATGGGGAAGGAGTTCTGATTTCTGCATCACCTTCAACCCTGGGCAGTGATTGGAGATAAGGTCTAGGTTCTGAAACCTGAAAACCGAGGTTGGGAAAAGATGACGACATAAGGCCACGGCGGCTCGATGTGCTCAGTGTGCGGCCAGCTGTCTGGGAGGGGCCAGGGGGTCCAGGCTCAGGCTGTGTCAGAAAGGGCATTAGTGCCCTGGTCAGCCTATGTATTTGGGGTACAGCCAAGGTCGGTGCAGGTTGATCCTCATTTGGGGTTACTGGGTAGCCCCAGAGGACAATGTTTTTCTTCTGGAGGGCGGGCAGGGTGCTGCATTGTAGTTCTGGATTGCCAAACTGGAGGGCTTGTGGGCCAGTAGTCTGACGACCAAATTCTGAGAACACAAGCTAGGCTTAGGTTTCTGGGTGAGGCCACGGCAGGCACAATCTACAGACCTGTATCGAGATCTCGTGCATCTGAAGTCAGGGCAAGGATCAGACGATCGCTCAGGTTGGAGTTTCTGTCTCTGATGGCCTCTTCATGAATAGGGGGGCATCACGAGGCCATGGGGGTTTTCCCACGATGGGAGTTGTGAGAAGCTGCAAACTGCAGAGAGTCTTCTGCAGGACAATTGAGACCTGTTGTTTGGGTCCAGGCCAATGATTCTGAGCAGGGTTCTAAGGATGGATGGCTGGGTAGCCCACCTCGCATTCCAATTGTCTCCTAGCAACAAGACAGGTTAGATCTCCTGGATCTGTGGGGAGCAACCGAGGACGCTGAGTTGAAATGGAGACCCCTGGGGATGGGTCCTAATGTGCTTTTGTGTCTATGGAGACCTTGGTATGAAGCGGTGGCACTGGGGCCCTAAAGGGTTCTCCTAAACAGAGGCTTTGACACAGCTCCAACGTGCAAGTTTCCCATGTGTAGATGAGATGTTTTCTGATGGGTGAGTCAAGAAACAGCTATATGCTGTTTTGATATCCAGGCCTCTGAGGAGAGATGCCTGGAAACCAAAGCAATGGATCTGATTAGTGCCTAGGGGCCTGTTCTTTCCTTTTTTACCTCTGGAGACATCTGTCTATGGGTCTGAGTGCAGGTAGGTGCTCAGTTGGGCTCAGATTGCCCCTGTTTTTCCTGGGAAGCCACCACTATTGAGATGGATCAGGGACTTTGGAGGTTTATCCTATTAGAAGGGTTGTGGCCATTGGAATGGGCACACACAATTCCCTTGGAGAGGGCAAGTACAGTCCTCAGGTTTGGCTCCAGGGGCCTCAGCCTGTAGGTTGTGTAGGCCAGGGCTGTTTGGACAGTTGTCTGAAAACACAAACTCGGCTTATGTTTCGGGTCATAGGTATGGCAGGACTGACCTACAGACCATAAGGAGAACTCTTCGGGATTTGAAAAAAGGGCGAGTGTGAGGCTCCTGCTCAAGTTTTTGTCTCTGGATATCGTGTCACTCATGGTCGTGGAATTTCTGGGTGACTTCATGGGAAATGGACGAGTCTTACTCTCTGGTGGTTTGGCCTCGTCCAAAGACTTGGGGTCAATCTGTGGGCAGGAAGAAGTCTGTTTTGTTGTTGTTGTTGTTGTTGTTGTTGTTTTCTTTTTTAACCTCAGGTGTCCCACCAAATGAGGGATTCCAGAGTAGAGCCCTGGGGAGGGGCGACTGGACAATCAGAAATCTGGTTAAAAATTGGGGCCTAGGGACATGTCAAGCCCATTATGACATCTAATGGTCCAGCCACTGAGAGGACTTACTAGAGGACTGGAGTCATGCTGAGGGTCACAATGCATATGTATGCCCTCGTCGCAGGCAAGAATGGGCGGGGCCTCAGGGTGAATGCTGGTTTCTCCTACACTGAACATTGGACAACGTGCCAACCACAAGGGTTCTTGCCATGGGTAAGGAGGAGTTCTGATTTCTGCATCACACTCACCCCTGGGCAGTGATTGGAGATAAGGTCTCGGTTCTGAAGCCTGAAAACGGAGGTAGGGTTAGAGATGATGACCTAAGGCCATGGCGGCTTTTATGTGCTCAGTGTGCGGTCAGGTTTCTGGGTGTTGATCAGGAGGTCCGGGCTCAGGTTGTGTTCGACAGTGCATTAGTGCCCAGGTTAAACTATATAATTTGGGTAACGTCGAGTGCTGTGTAGGTTTATCCTCATTTAAGGTGCCTGGGCAGCTCATGAGGCAATAATTTTTTTCCTAGAGGGCAGGCAGAGTGCTGCATTGTGGGTCCGGAATTGCCAACCTTGAGGGCTTCGGGGCCAGGAGTGTGAGGACGGAAGTCTGAGAAGACAAGCTAGACTTGGGTTTCAGGGTGAGGGCACGGCAGGTACCCCCTGCAGATCTGAACCAATATCTCATGCATCTGAAGTCAGGGCGAGGATCAGACGTTGGCTCAGGTTGGAGTTTCTGTGCATGACGGCCGCTTCATGAAGGGAGCGGAATCTCGGGGCCATTGAGGTTTTCCCACGTTGGGAGTTGTGGGAAGCCCCCTTCAAGGATTCCTTCTGCGGGACAATTGAGACCTGTTGGACAGCTCCAGGACATCCCATATGGAATGACTCCAGAGCACCGTTCGCGGATGGATGCCTGGGAAGCCCGCCTCGCATTCCAATTGTCTCCTAGCAACAAGACAGTTTAGATCTGATGGCTCTGCCGGAGCAACCGGGGTGGCTGAGTTGAAATGGACTTTCCTGAGGATGGGTCCTAATGTGTTTTTGTGTCCATGAGGGCCTTGGAATGGGGCAGTGGCACCGGGACCCTGAAGTACTCTCCTAAGCTTTGGACATGGCTCCCATGCACAGGTTTCCTTGTGGAGACGAGATGAGTTCTGATGGGTGCCTCAGGAAAACCCCTATGCTCGTATTGGAATCAGGCTTTTGAGGACACATGCCTGTAACCCAAAGCAATGGATCCTATTATGGCCTAGGGTCCTGTCTGGTTCAATCTTCTTCTCTGGGGACATCCATCTATGGTATGAGTGGAGGTCGATTATCAGCTGGTGTCAGACAGCCCTTGTTTGTTCCGGGCGACCTACACTATTGGGATGGCCTCAGGGACTTTGAGGTTTCTCCTAATTTGTACGATTTTGGACCATGGAATGGGCAGAATTCCCATGGATTGGTAGGCACAGTCCTAATGTGTGTCTCCAGGGGCCCAGCCTGGAGGGTGTGTGGCCCAAGACTTTGAAGACAGAAGTCTGAAAACACAAACTCAGCTTAGGTTTGGGGACGTAGGTATGGCAGGCCCGATCTACAAACCATGAGAAGAACTCATCAGGATATGAAGAAAGTGCGAGTCTGAGGCGCTTGCTCAGGCTTTTGTCTCTGGATTTTGTATCAGCGATGGCCGTGGAATGTCGGGGAGGCCTCATGGGCCATGGACGAATCTTCCTCTCTGAGGATTTGGCCCGATTCCCAATTGCTTTTCGTCAATCTGTGGGATGGGAAGACTCATTTCAGTTTTGTTACCTCAGGTGTCCCACCAAAAGAGGAATTCCAAAGCAAAGCCGTGGGGAAGACTGAAGGGAAAACCCGAACTATGGTTAAAAATTGGGGCCTAGGGGCATGGCAAGCCCAATATGCTATCTCTTCATCCAGCCACTGAGTGGCCTTACTTGAGGACTGGGCTCAGCCTGAGGGTCACAATGTGCGTTTGTGACCAATGTGGCCGGCGAGCATGGGCGGGGCCTCATGGGCCACACTGGTTTCAACTACACTGAACGTTGGACAACATGCCAACCACAAGGTTTCTTGCCATGGGGAAGGAGTTCTGATTTCTGCATCACCTTCAACCCTGGGCAGTGATTGGAGATAAGGTCTAGGTTCTGAAACCTGAAAACCGAGGTTGGGAAAAGATGACGACCTAAGGCCACGGCGGCTCGATGTGCTCAGTGTGCAGCCAGCTGTCTGGGAGGGGCCAGGGGGTCCAGGCTCAGGCTGTGTCAGAAAGGGCATTAGTGCCCTGGTCAGCCTATGTATTTGGGGTACAGCCAAGGTCGGTGCAGGTTGATCCTCATTTGGGGTTACTGGGTAGCCCCAGAGGACAATGTTTTTATTCTGGGGGGCGGGCATGGTGCTGCATTGTAGATCTGGATTGCGAAACTGGAGGGCTTGTGGGCCAGTAGTCTCACGACCAAAGTCTGAGAACACAAGCTAGGCTTAGGTTTCTGGGTGAGGCCATGGCAGGCACAATCTACAGACCTGAATCGAGATCTCGTGCATCTGAATTCAGGGCGAGGATCTGACGATCGCTCAGGTTGGAGTTTCTGTCCCTGATGGCCCCTTCATGAATGGGGGGGTATCACGAGGCCATGGGTGTTTTCCCACGATGGGAGTTGTGAGAAGCTCCAAACTGCAGAGAGTCTTCTGCAGGACAATTGAGACCTGTTGTTTGGGTCCAGGCCAATGATTCTGAGCAGGGTTTAAGGATGGATGGCTGGGTAGCCCACCTCGCATTCCAATTGTCTCCTAGCAACAAGACAGGTTAGATCTCCTGGATCTGTGGGGAGCAACCGAGGACGCTGAGTTGAAATGGACACCCCTGGGGATGGGTCCTAATGAGCTTTTGTGTCTATGGAGACCTTGGAATGAAGCGGTGGCACTGGGGCCCTAAAGGGTTCTCCTAAACAGAGGCTTTGACACAGCTCCAACGTGCAAGTTTCCCATGTGTAGATGAGATGTTTTCTGATGGGTGAGTCAAGAAACAGCTATATGCTGTTTTGATATCCAGGCCTCTGAGGAGAGATGCCTGGAAACCAAAGCAATGGATCTGATTAGTGCCTAGGGGCCTGTTCTTTCCTTTTTTACCTCTGGAGACATCTGTCTATGGGTCTGAGTGCAGGTAGGTGCTCAGTTGGGCTCAGATTGCCCCTGTTTTTCCTGGGAAGCCACCACTATTGAGATGGATCAGGGACTTTGGAGGTTTATCCTATTAGAAGGGTTGTGGCCATTGGAATGGGCACACACAATTCCCTTGGAGAGGGCAAGTACAGTCCTCAGGTTTGGCTCCAGGGGCCTGAGCCTGTAGGTTGTGTAGGCCAGGGCTGTTTGGACAGTTGTCTGAAAACACAAACTCGGCTTATGTTTCGGGTCATAGGTATGGCAGGACTGACCTACAGACCATGAGGAGAACTCTTCGGGATTTGAAAAAAGGGCGAGTGTGAGGCTCCTGCTCAAGTTTTTGTCTCTGGATATCGTGTCACTCATGGTCGTGGAATTTCTGGGTGACTTCATGGGAAATGGACGAGTCTTACTCTCTGGTGGTTTGGCCCCGTCCAAAGACTTGGGGTCAATCTGTGGGCAGGAAGAAGTCTGTTTTATTGTTGTTGTTGTTGTTGTTGTTGTTGTTGTTGTTTTCTTTTTTAACCTCAGGTGTCCCACCAAATGAGGGATTCCAGAGTAGAGCCCTGGGGAGGGGCGACTGGACAATCAGAAATCTGGTTAAAAATTGGGGCCTAGGGACATGTCAAGCCCATTATGACATCTAATGGACAAGCCACTGAGAGGACTTACTAGAGGACTGGACTCATGCTGAGGGTCACAATGCGTATGTATGCCCTCGTCGCACGAAAGAATGGGCGGGGCCTCAGGGTGAATGCTGGTTTCTCCTATACTGAACGTTGGACAACGTGCCAACCACAAGGGTTCTTGCCATGGGTAAGGAGGAGTTCTGATTTCTGCATCACACTCACCCCTGGGCAGTGATTGGAGATAAGGTCTCGGTTCTGAAGCCTGAAAATGGAGGTAGGGAAGAGATGATGACCTAAGGCCATGGCGGGTTTTATGTGCTCAGTGTGCGGTCAGCTTTCTGGGTGTTGGTCAGGAGGTCCGGGCTCAGGTTGTGTTCGACAGTGCATTAGTGCCCAGGTTAGACTATATAATTTGGGTAACGTCGAGTGCTGTGTAGGTTTATCCTCATTTAAGGTGCCTGGGCAGCTCATGAGGCAATATTTTTTTTCCTAGAGGGCAGGCAGAGTGCTGCATTGTGGGTCCGGAATTGCCAACCTTGAGGGCTTCGGGGCCAGGAGTGTGAGGACGGAAGTCTGAGAAGACAAGCTAGACTTGGGTTTCAGGGTGAGGGCACGGCAGGTACCCCCTGCAGATCTGAACCAATATCTCATGCATCTGAAGTCAGGGCGAGGATCAGACGTTGGCTCAGGTTGGAGTTTCTGTGCATGACGGCCGCTTCATGAAGGGAGCGGAATCTCGGGGCCATTGAGGTTTTCCCACGTTGGGAGTTGTGGGATGCCCCCTTCAAGGATTCCTTCTGCGGGACAATTGAGACCTGTTGGACAGCTCCAGGACATCCCATATGGAATGACTCCAGAGCACCGTTCGCGGATGGATGCCTGGGAAGCCCGCCTCGCATTCCAATTGTCTCCTAGCAACAAGACAGTTTAGATCTGATGGCTCTGCCGGAGCAACCGGGGTGGCTGAGTTGAAATGGACTTTCCTGAGGATGGGTTAATGTGTTTTTGTGTCCATGAGGGCCTTGGAATGGGGCAGTGGCACCGGGACCCTGAAGTACTCTCCTAAGCTTTGGACATGGCTCCCATGCACAGGTTTCCTTGTGGAGACGAGATGAGTTCTGATGGGTGCCTCAGGAAAACCCCTATGCTCGTATTGGAATCAGGCTTTTGAGGACACATGCCTGTAACCCAAAGCAATGGATCCTATTATGGCCTAGGGTCCTGTCTGGTTCAATCTTCTTCTCTGGGGACATCCATCTATGGTATGAGTGGAGGTCGATTATCAGCTGGTGTCAGACAGCCCTTGTTTGTTCCGGGCGACCTACACTATTGGAATGGCCTCAGGGACTTTGAGGTTTCTCCTAATTTGTACGATTTTGGACCATGGAATGGGCAGAATTCCCATGGATTGGTAGGCACAGTCCTAATGTGTGTCTCCAGGGGCCCAGCCTGGAGGGTGTGTGGCCCAAGACTTTGAAGACAGAAGTCTGAAAACACAAACTCAGCTTAGGTTTGGGGACGTAGGTATGGCAGGCCCGATCTACAAACCATGAGAAGAACTCATCAGGATATGAAGAAAGTGCGAGTCTGAGGCGCTTGCTCAGGCTTTTGTCTCTGGATTTTGAATCAGCGATGGCCGTGGAATGTCGGGGAGGCCTCATGGGCCATGGACGAATCTTCCTCTCTGAGGATTTGGCCCGATTCCCAATTGCTTTTCGTCAATCTGTGGGATGGGAGGACTCATTTCAGTTTTGTTACCTCAGGTGTCCCACCAAAAGAGGAATTCCAAAGCAAAGCCGTGGGGAAGACTGAAGGGACAACCCGAACTATGGTTAAAAATTGGGGCCTAGGGGCATGGCAAGCCCAATATGCTATCTCTTCATCCAACCACTGAGTGGCCTTACTTGAGGACTGGGCTCAGCCTGAGGGTCACAATGTGCGTTTGTGACCAATGTGGCCGGCGAGCATGGGCGGGGCCTCATGGGCCACACTGGTTTCAACTAAACTGAACGTTGGACAACATGCCAACCACAAGGTTTCTTGCCATGGGGAAGGAGTTCTGATTTCTGCATCACCTTCAACCCTGGGCAGTGATTGGAGATAAGGTCTAGGTTCTGAACCCTGAAAACTGAGTTTGGGAAAAGATGACGACCTAAGGCCACGGTGGCTCGATGTGCTCAGTGTGCGGCCAGCTGTCTGGGAGGGGCCAGGGGGTCCAGGCTCAGGCTGTGTCAGAAAGGGCATTAGTGCCCTGGTCAGCCTATGTATTTGGGGTACAGCCAAGGTCGGTGCAGGTTGATCCTCATTTGGGGTTACTGGGTAGCCCCAGAGGACAATGTTTTTCTTCTGGAGGGCGGGCAGGGTGCTGCATTGTAGTTCTGGATTGCCAAACTGGAGGGCTTGTGGGCCAGTAGTCTGACGACCAAAGTCTGAGAACACAAGCTAGGCTTAAGTTTCTGGGTGAGGCCATGGCAGGCACAATCTACAGACCTGAATCGAGATCTCGTGCATCTGAAGTCAGGGCAAGGATCAGACGATCACTCAGGTTGGAGTTTCTGTCCCTGATGGCCCCTTCATGAATGGGGGGGCATCACGAGGCCATGGGGGTTTTCCCACGATGGGAGTTGTGAGAAGCTCCAAACTGCAGAGAGTCTTCTGCAGGACAATTGAGACCTGTTGTTTGGGTCCAGGCCAATGATTCTGAGCAGGGTTCTAAGGATGGATGGCTGGGTAGCCCACCTCGCATTCCAATTGTCTCCTAGCAACAAGACAGGTTAGATCTCCTGGATCTGTGGGGAGCAACCGAGGACGCTGAGTTGAAATGGACACCCCTGGGGATGGGTCCTAATGAGCTTTTGTGTCTATGGAGACCTTGGAATGAAGCGGTGGCACTGGGGCCCTAAAGGGTTCTCCTAAACAGAGGCTTTGACACAGCTCCAACGTGCAAGTTTCCCATGTGTAGATGAGATGTTTTCTGATGGGTGAGTCAAGAAACAGCTATATGCTGTTTTGATATCCAGGCCTCTGAGGAGAGATGCCTGGAAACCAAAGCAATGGATCTGATTAGTGCCTAGGGGCCTGTTCTTTCCTTTTTTACCTCTGGAGACATCTGTCTATGGGTCTGAGTGCAGGTAGGTGCTCAGTTGGGCTCAGATTGCCCCTGTTTTTCCTGGGAAGCCACCACTATTGAGATGGATCAGGGACTTTGGAGGTTTATCCTATTAGAAGGGTTGTGGCCATTGGAATGGGCACACACAATTCCCTTGGAGAGGGCAAGTACAGTCCTCAGGTTTGGCTCCAGGGGCCTGAGCCTGTAGGTTGTGTAGGCCAGGGCTGTTTGGACAGTTGTCTGAAAACACAAACTCGGCTTATGTTTCGGGTCATAGGTATGGCAGGACTGACCTACAGACCATGAGGAGAACTCTTCGGGATTTGAAAAAAGGGCGAGTGTGAGGCTCCTGCTCAAGTTTTTGTCTCTGGATATCGTGTCACTCATGGTCGTGGAATTTCTGGGTGACTTCATGGGAAATGGACGAGTCTTACTCTCTGGTGGTTTGGCCCCGTCCAAAGACTTGGGGTCAATCTGTGGGCTGGAAGAAGTCTGTTTTATTGTTGTTGTTGTTGTTGTTGTTGTTGTTGTTTTCTTTTTTAACCTCAGGTGTCCCACCAAATGAGGGATTCCAGAGTAGAGCCCTGGGGAGGGGCGACTGGACAATCAGAAATCTGGTTAAAAATTGGGGCCTAGGGACATGTCAAGCCCATTATGACATCTAATGGACAGGCCACTGAGAGGACTTACTAGAGGACTGGACTCATGCTGAGGGTCACAATGCGTATGTATGCCCTCGTCGCACGAAAGAATGGGCGGGGCCTCAGGGTGAATGCTGGTTTCTCCTACACTGAACGTTGGACAACGTGCCAACCACAAGGGTTCTTGCCATGGGTAAGGAGGAGTTCTGATTTCTGCATCACACTCACCCCTGGGCAGTGATTGGAGATAAGGTCTCGGTTCTGAAGCCTGAAAACGGAGGTAGGGAAGAGATGATGACCTAAGGCCATGGCGGGTTTTATGTGCTCAGTGTGCGGTCAGCTTTCTGGGTGTTGGTCAGGAGGTCCGGGCTCAGGTTGTGTTCGACAGTGCATTAGTGCCCAGGTTAGACTATATAATTTGGGTAACGTCGAGTGCTGTGTAGGTTTATCCTCATTTAAGGTGCCTGGGCAGCTCATGAGGCAATAATTTTTTTCCTAGAGGGCAGGCAGAGTGCTGCATTGTGGGTCCGGAATTGCCAACCTTGAGGGCTTCGGGGCCAGGAGTGTGAGGACGGAAGTCTGAGAAGACAAGCTAGACTTGGGTTTCAGGGTGAGGGCACGGCAGGTACCCCCTGCAGATCTGAACCAATATCTCATGCATCTGAAGTCAGGGCGAGGATCAGACGTTGGCTCAGGTTGGAGTTTCTGTGCATGACGGCCGCTTCATGAAGGGAGCGGAATCTCGGGGCCATTGAGGTTTTCCCACGTTGGGAGTTGTGGGATGCCCCCTTCAAGGATTCCTTCTGCGGGACAATTGAGACCTGTTGGACAGCTCCAGGACATCCCATATGGAATGACTCCAGAGCACCGTTCGCGGATGGATGCCTGGGAAGCCCGCCTCGCATTCCAATTGTCTCCTAGCAACAAGACAGTTTAGATCTGATGGCTCTGCCGGAGCAACCGGGGTGGCTGAGTTGAAATGGACTTTCCTGAGGATGGGTCCTAATGTGTTTTTGTGTCCATGAGGGCCTTGGAATGGGGCAGTGGCACCGGGACCCTGAAGTACTCTCCTAAGCTTTGGACATGGCTCCCATGCACAGGTTTCCTTGTGGAGACGAGATGAGTTCTGATGGGTGCCTCAGGAAAACCCCTATGCTCGTATTGGAATCAGGCTTTTGAGGACACATGCCTGTAACCCAAAGCAATGGATCCTATTATGGCCTAGGGTCCTGTCTGGTTCAATCTTCTTCTCTGGGGACATCCATCTATGGTATGAGTGGAGGTCGATTATCAGCTGGTGTCAGACAGCCCTTGTTTGTTCCGGGCGACCTACACTATTGGGATGGCCTCAGGGACTTTGGAGGTTTCTCCTAATTTGTACGATTTTGGACCATGGAATGGGCAGAATTCCCATGGATTGGTAGGCACAGTCCTAATGTGTGTCTCCAGGGGCCCAGCCTGGAGGGTGTGTGGCCCAAGACTTTGAAGACAGAAGTCTGAAAACACAAACTCAGCTTAGGTTTGGGGACGTAGGTATGGCGGGCCCGATCTACAAACCATGAGAAGAACTCATCAGGATATGAAGAAAGTGCGAGTCTGAGGCGCTTGCTCAGGCTTTTGTCTCTGGATTTTGTATCAGCGATGGCCGTGGAATGTCGGGGAGGCCTCATGGGCCATGGACGAATCTTCCTCTCTGAGGATTTGGCCCGATTCCCAATTGCTTTTCGTCAATCTGTGGGATGGGAGGACTCATTTCAGTTTTGTTACCTCAGGTGCCCCACCAAAAGAGGAATTCCAAAGCAAAGCCGTGGGGAAGACTGAAGGGAAAACCCGAACTATGGTTAAAAATTGGGGCCTAGGGGCATGGCAAGCCCAATATGCTATCTCTTCATCCAGCCACTGAGTGGCCTTACTTGAGGACTGGGCTCAGCCTGAGGGTCACAATGTGCGTTTGTGACCAATGTGGCCGGCGAGCATGGGCGGGGCCTCATGGGCCACACTGGTTTCAACTACACTGAACGTTGGACAACATGCCAACCACAAGGTTTCTTGCCATGGGGAAGGAGTTCTGATTTCTGCATCACCTTCAACCCTGGGCAGTGATTGGAGATAAGGTCTAGGTTCTGAAACCTGAAAACCGAGGTTGGGAAAAGATGACGACCTAAGGCCACGGCGGCTCGATGTGCTCAGTGTGCAGCCAGCTGTCTGGGAGGGGCCAGGGGGTCCAGGCTCAGGCTGTGTCAGAAAGGGCATTAGTGCCCTGGTCAGCCTATGTATTTGGGGTACAGCCAAGGTCGGTGCAGGTTGATCCTCATTTGGGGTTACTGGGTAGCCCCAGAGGACAATGTTTTTCTTCTGGAGGGCGGGCAGGGTGCTGCACTGTAGTTCTGGATTGCCAAACTGGAGGGCTTGTGGGCCAGTAGTCTGACGACCAAAGTCTGAGAACACAAGCTAGGCTTAGGTTTCTGGGTGAGGTCATGGCAGGCACAATCTACAGACCTGAATCGAGATCTCGTGCATCTGAAGTCAGGGCAAGGATCAGACGATCGCTCAGGTTGGAGTTTCTGTCCCTGATGGCCCCTTCATGAATGGGGGGGCATCACGAGGCCATGGGTGTTTTCCCACGATGGGAGTTGTGAGAAGCTGCAAACTGCAGAGAGTCTTCTGCAGGACAATTGAGACCTGTTGTTTGGGTCCAGGCCAATGATTCTGAGCAGGGTTCTAAGGATGGATGGCTGGGTAGCCCACCTCGCATTCCAATTGTCTCCTAGCAACAAGACAGGTTAGATCTCCTGGATCTGTGGGGAGCAACCGAGGACGCTGAGTTGAAATGGACACCCCTGGGGATGGGTCCTAATGAGCTTTTGTGTCTATGGAGACCTTGGAATGAAACGGTGGCACTGGGGCCCTAAAGGGTTCTCCTAAACAGAGCCTTTGACACAGCTCCAACGTGCAAGTTTCCCATGTGTAGATGAGATGTTTTCTGATGGGTGAGTCAAGAAACAGCTATATGCTGTTTTGATATCCAGGCCTCTGAGGAGAGATGCCTGGAAACCAAAGCAATGGATCTGATTAGTGCCTAGGGGCCTGTTCTTTCCTTTTTTACCTCTGGAGACATCTGTCTATGGGTCTGAGTGCAGGTAGGTGCTCAGATGGGCTCAGATTGCCCCTGTTTTTCCTGGGAAGCCACCACTATTGAGATGGATCAGGGACTTTGGAGGTTTATCCTATTAGAAGGGTTGTGGCCATTGGAATGGGCACACACAATTCCCTAGGAGAGGGCAAGTACAGTCCTCAGGTTTGGCTCCAGGGGCCTGAGCCTGTAGGTTGTGTAGGCCAGGGCTGTTTGGACAGTTGTCTGAAAACACAAACTCGGCTTATGTTTCGGGTCATAGGTATGGCAGGACTGACCTACAGACCATGAGGAGAACTCTTCGGGATTTGAAAAAAGGGCGAGTGTGAGGCTCCTGCTCAAGTTTTTGTCTCTGGATATCGTGTCACTCATGGTCGTGGAATTTCTGGGTGACTTCATGGGAAATGGACGAGTCTTACTCTCTGGTGGTTTGGCCCCGTCCAAAGACTTGGGGTCAATCTGTGGGCTGGAAGAAGTCTGTTTTATTGTTGTTGTTGTTGTTGTTGTTGTTGTTGTTGTTGTTGTTGTTGTTTTCTTTTTTAACCTCAGGTGTCCCACCAAATGAGGGATTCCAGAGTAGAGCCCTGGGGAGGGGCGACTGGACAATCAGAAATCTGGTTAAAAATTGGGGCCTAGGGACATGTCAAGCCCATTATGACATCTAATGGACAAGCCACTGAGAGGACTTACTAGAGGACTGGACTCATGCTGAGGGTCACAATGCGTATGTATGCCCTCGTCGCACGAAAGAATGGGCGGGGCCTCAGGGTGAATGCTGGTTTCTCCTACACTGAACGTTGGAAATCGTGCCAACCACAAGGGTTCTTGCCATGGGTAAGGAGGAGTTCTGATTTCTGCATCACACTCACCCCTGGGCAGTGATTGGAGATAAGGTCTCGGTTCTGAAGCCTGAAAACGGAGGTAGGGAAGAGATGATGACCTAAGGCCATGGCGGCTTTTATGTGCTCAGTGTGCGGTCAGCTTTCTGGGTGTTGGTCAGGAGGTCTGGGCTCAGGTTGTGTTCGACAGTGCATTAGTGCCCAGGTTAGACTATATAATTTGGGTAACGTCGAGTGCTGTGTAGGTTTATCCTCATTTAAGGTGCCTGGGCAGCTCATGAGGCAATAATTTTTTTCCTAGAGGGCAGGCAGAGTGCTGCATTGTGGGTCCGGAATTGCCAACCTTGAGGGCTTCGGGGCCAGGAGTGTGAGGACGGAAGTCTGAGAAGACAAGCTAGACTTGGGTTTCAGGGTGAGGGCACGGCAGGTACCCCCTGCAGATCTGAACCAATATCTCATGCATCTGAAGTCAGGGCGAGGATCAGACGTTGGCTCAGGTTGGAGTTTCTGTGCATGACGGCCGCTTCATGAAGGGAGCGGAATCTCGGGGCCATTGAGGTTTTCCCACGTTGGGAGTTGTGGGATGCCCCCTTCAAGGATTCCTTCTGCGGGACAATTGAGACCTGTTGGACAGCTCCAGGACATCCCATATGGAATGACTCCAGAGCACCGTTCGCGGATGGATGCCTGGGAAGCCCGCCTCGCATTCCAATTGTCTCCTAGCAACAAGACAGTTTAGATCTGATGGCTCTGCCGGAGCAACCGGGGTGGCTGAGTTGAAATGGACTTTCCTGAGGATGGGTCCTAATGTGTTTTTGTGTCCATGAGGGCCTTGGAATGGGACAGTGGCACCGGGACCCTGAAGTACTCTCCTAAGCTTTGGACATGGCTCCCATGCACAGGTTTCCTTGTGGAGACGAGATGAGTTCTGATGGGTGCCTCAGGAAAACCCCTATGCTCGTATTGGAATCAGGCTTTTGAGGACACATGCCTGTAACACAAAGCAATGGATCCTATTATGGCCTAGGGTCCTGTCTGGTTCAATCTTCTTCTCTGGGGACATCCATCTATGGTATGAGTGGAGGTCGATTATCAGCTGGTGTCAGACAGCCCTTGTTTGTTCCGGGCGACCTACACTATTGGGATGGCCTCAGGGACTTTGGAGGTTTCTCCTAAGTTGTATGATTTTGGACCATGGAATGGGCAGAATTCCCATGGATGGTAGTCCCAGTCCTAATGTGTGTCTCCAGGGGCCCAGCCTGGAGGGTGTGTGGCCCAAGACTTTGAAGACAGAAGTCTGAAAACACAAACTCAGCTTAGGTTTGGGGACGTAGGTATGGCGGGCCCGATCTACAAACCATGAGAAGAACTCATCAGGATATGAAGAAAGTGCGAGTCTGAGGCGCTTGCTCAGGCTTTTGTCTCTGGATTTTGAATCAGCGATGGCCGTGGAATGTCGGGGAGGCCTCATGGGCCATGGACGAATCTTCCTCTCTGAGGATTTGGCCCGATTCCCAATTGCTTTTCGTCAATCTGTGGGATGGGAGGACTCATTTCAGTTTTGTTACCTCAGGTGCCCCACCAAAAGAGGAATTCCAAAGCAAAGCCGTGGGGAAGACTGAAGGGAAAACCCGAACTATGGTTAAAAATTGGGGCCTAGGGGCATGGCAAGCCCAATATGCTATCTCTTCATCCAGCCACTGAGTGGCCTTACTTGAGGACTGGGCTCAGCCTGAGGGTCACAATGTGCGTTTGTGACCAATGTGGCCGGCGAGCATGGGCGGGGCCTCATGGGCCACACTGGTTTCAACTACACTGAACGTTGGACAACATGCCAACCACAAGGTTTCTTGCCATGGGGAAGGAGTTCTGATTTCTGCATCACCTTCAACCCTGGGCAGTGATTGGAGATAAGGTCTAGGTTCTGAAACCTGAAAACCGAGGTTGGGAAAAGATGACGACCTAAGGCCACGGCGGCTCGATGTGCTCAGTGTGCAGCCAGCTGTCTGGGAGGGGCCAGGGGGTCCAGGCTCAGGCTGTGTCAGAAAGGGCATTAGTGCCCTGGTCAGCCTATGTATTTGGGGTACAGCCAAGGTCGGTGCAGGTTGATCCTCATTTGGGGTTACTGGGTAGCCCCAGAGGACAATGTTTTTCTTCTGGAGGGCGGGCAGGGTGCTGCACTGTAGTTCTGGATTGCCAAACTGGAGGGCTTGTGGGCCAGTAGTCTGACGACCAAAGTCTGAGAACACAAGCTAGGCTTAGGTTTCTGGGTGAGGTCATGGCAGGCACAATCTACAGACCTGAATCGAGATCTCGTGCATCTGAAGTCAGGGCAAGGATCAGACGATCGCTCAGGTTGGAGTTTCTGTCCCTGATGGCCCCTTCATGAATGGGGGGGCATCACGAGGCCATGGGTGTTTTCCCACGATGGGAGTTGTGAGAAGCTGCAAACTGCAGAGAGTCTTCTGCAGGACAATTGAGACCTGTTGTTTGGGTCCAGGCCAATGATTCTGAGCAGGGTTCTAAGGATGGATGGCTGGGTAGCCCACCTCGCATTCCAATTGTCTCCTAGCAACAAGACAGGTTAGATCTCCTGGATCTGTGGGGAGCAACCGAGGACGCTGAGTTGAAATGGACACCCCTGGGGATGGGTCCTAATGAGCTTTTGTGTCTATGGAGACCTTGGAATGAAACGGTGGCACTGGGGCCCTAAAGGGTTCTCCTAAACAGAGCCTTTGACACAGCTCCAACGTGCAAGTTTCCCATGTGTAGATGAGATGTTTTCTGATGGGTGAGTCAAGAAACAGCTATATGCTGTTTTGATATCCAGGCCTCTGAGGAGAGATGCCTGGAAACCAAAGCAATGGATCTGATTAGTGCCTAGGGGCCTGTTCTTTCCTTTTTTACCTCTGGAGACATCTGTCTATGGGTCTGAGTGCAGGTAGGTGCTCAGATGGGCTCAGATTGCCCCTGTTTTTCCTGGGAAGCCACCACTATTGAGATGGATCAGGGACTTTGGAGGTTTATCCTATTAGAAGGGTTGTGGCCATTGGAATGGGCACACACAATTCCCTAGGAGAGGGCAAGTACAGTCCTCAGGTTTGGCTCCAGGGGCCTGAGCCTGTAGGTTGTGTAGGCCAGGGCTGTTTGGACAGTTGTCTGAAAACACAAACTCGGCTTATGTTTCGGGTCATAGGTATGGCAGGACTGACCTACAGACCATGAGGAGAACTCTTCGGGATTTGAAAAAAGGGCGAGTGTGAGGCTCCTGCTCAAGTTTTTGTCTCTGGATATCGTGTCACTCATGGTCGTGGAATTTCTGGGTGACTTCATGGGAAATGGACGAGTCTTACTCTCTGGTGGTTTGGCCCCGTCCAAAGACTTGGGGTCAATCTGTGGGCTGGAAGAAGTCTGTTTTATTGTTGTTGTTGTTGTTGTTGTTGTTGTTGTTGTTGTTGTTGTTTTCTTTTTTAACCTCAGGTGTCCCACCAAATGAGGGATTCCAGAGTAGAGCCCTGGGGAGGGGCGACTGGACAATCAGAAATCTGGTTAAAAATTGGGGCCTAGGGACATGTCAAGCCCATTATGACATCTAATGGACAAGCCACTGAGAGGACTTACTAGAGGACTGGACTCATGCTGAGGGTCACAATGCGTATGTATGCCCTCGTCGCACGAAAGAATGGGCGGGGCCTCAGGGTGAATGCTGGTTTCTCCTACACTGAACGTTGGAAATCGTGCCAACCACAAGGGTTCTTGCCATGGGTAAGGAGGAGTTCTGATTTCTGCATCACACTCACCCCTGGGCAGTGATTGGAGATAAGGTCTCGGTTCTGAAGCCTGAAAACGGAGGTAGGGAAGAGATGATGACCTAAGGCCATGGCGGCTTTTATGTGCTCAGTGTGCGGTCAGCTTTCTGGGTGTTGGTCAGGAGGTCTGGGCTCAGGTTGTGTTCGACAGTGCATTAGTGCCCAGGTTAGACTATATAATTTGGGTAACGTCGAGTGCTGTGTAGGTTTATCCTCATTTAAGGTGCCTGGGCAGCTCATGAGGCAATAATTTTTTTCCTAGAGGGCAGGCAGAGTGCTGCATTGTGGGTCCGGAATTGCCAACCTTGAGGGCTTCGGGGCCAGGAGTGTGAGGACGGAAGTCTGAGAAGACAAGCTAGACTTGGGTTTCAGGGTGAGGGCACGGCAGGTACCCCCTGCAGATCTGAACCAATATCTCATGCATCTGAAGTCAGGGCGAGGATCAGACGTTGGCTCAGGTTGGAGTTTCTGTGCATGACGGCCGCTTCATGAAGGGAGCGGAATCTCGGGGCCATTGAGGTTTTCCCACGTTGGGAGTTGTGGGATGCCCCCTTCAAGGATTCCTTCTGCGGGACAATTGAGACCTGTTGGACAGCTCCAGGACATCCCATATGGAATGACTCCAGAGCACCGTTCGCGGATGGATGCCTGGGAAGCCCGCCTCGCATTCCAATTGTCTCCTAGCAACAAGACAGTTTAGATCTGATGGCTCTGCCGGAGCTACCGGGGTGGCTGAGTTGAAATGGACTTTCCTGAGGATGGGTCCTAATGTGTTTTTGTGTCCATGAGGGCCTTGGAATGGGACAGTGGCACCGGGACCCTGAAGTACTCTCCTAAGCTTTGGACATGGCTCCCATGCACAGGTTTCCTTGTGGAGACGAGATGAGTTCTGATGGGTGCCTCAGGAAAACCCCTATGCTCGTATTGGAATCAGGCTTTTGAGGACACATGCCTGTAACACAAAGCAATGGATCCTATTATGGCCTAGGGTCCTGTCTGGTTCAATCTTCTTCTCTGGGGACATCCATCTATGGTATGAGTGGAGGTCGATTATCAGCTGGTGTCAGACAGCCCTTGTTTGTTCCGGGCGACCTACACTATTGGGATGGCCTCAGGGACTTTGGAGGTTTCTCCTAAGTTGTATGATTTTGGACCATGGAATGGGCAGAATTCCCATGGATGGTAGTCCCAGTCCTAATGTGTGTCTCCAGGGGCCCAGCCTGGAGGGTGTGTGGCCCAAGACTTTGAAGACAGAAGTCTGAAAACACAAACTCAGCTTAGGTTTGGGGACGTAGGTATGGCGGGCCCGATCTACAAACCATGAGAAGAACTCATCAGGATATGAAGAAAGTGCGAGTCTGAGGCGCTTGCTCAGGCTTTTGTCTCTGGATTTTGAATCAGCGATGGCCGTGGAATGTCGGGGAGGCCTCATGGGCCATGGACGAATCTTCCTCTCTGAGGATTTGGCCCGATTCCCAATTGCTTTTCGTCAATCTGTGGGATGGGAGGACTCATTTCAGTTTTGTTACCTCAGGTGCCCCACCAAAAGAGGAATTCCAAAGCAAAGCCGTGGGGAAGACTGAAGGGAAAACCCGAACTATGGTTAAAAATTGGGGCCTAGGGGCATGGCAAGCCCAATATGCTATCTCTTCATCCAGCCACTGAGTGGCCTTACTTGAGGACTGGGCTCAGCCTGAGGGTCACAATGTGCGTTTGTGACCAATGTGGCCGGCGAGCATGGGCGGGGCCTCATGGGCCACACTGGTTTCAACTACACTGAACGTTGGACAACATGCCAACCACAAGGTTTCTTGCCATGGGGAAGGAGTTCTGATTTCTGCATCACCTTCAACCCTGGGCAGTGATTGGAGATAAGGTCTAGGTTCTGAAACCTGAAAACCGAGGTTGGGAAAAGATGACGACCTAAGGCCACGGCGGCTCGATGTGCTCAGTGTGCAGCCAGCTGTCTGGGAGGGGCCAGGGGGTCCAGGCTCAGGCTGTGTCAGAAAGGGCATTAGTGCCCTGGTCAGCCTATGTATTTGGGGTACAGCCAAGGTCGGTGCAGGTTGATCCTCATTTGGGGTTACTGGGTAGCCCCAGAGGACAATGTTTTTCTTCTGGAGGGCGGGCAGGGTGCTGCACTGTAGTTCTGGATTGCCAAACTGGAGGGCTTGTGGGCCAGTAGTCTGACGACCAAAGTCTGAGAACACAAGCTAGGCTTAAGTTTCTGGGTGAGGTCATGGCAGGCACAATCTACAGACCTGAATCGAGATCTCGTGCATCTGAAGTCAGGGCAAGGATCAGACGATCGCTCAGGTTGGAGTTTCTGTCCCTGATGGCCCCTTCATGAATGGGGGGGCATCACGAGGCCATGGGGGTTTTCCCACGATGGGAGTTGTGAGAAGCTCCAAACTGCAGAGAGTCTTCTGCAGGACAATTGAGACCTGTTGTTTGGGTCCAGGCCAATGATTCTGAGCAGGGTTCGAAGGATGGATGGCTGGGTAGCCCACCTCGCATTCCAATTGTCTCCTAGCAACAAGACAGTTTAGATCTCCTGGATCTGTGGGGAGCAACCGAGGACGCTGAGTTGAAATGGACACCCCTGGGGATGGGTCCTAATGAGCTTTTGTGTCTATGGAGACCTTGGAATGAAGCGGTGGCACTGGGGCCCTAAAGGGTTCTCCTAAACAGAGGCTTTGACACAGCTCCAACGTGCAAGTTTCCCATGTGTAGATGAGATGTTTTCTGATGGGTGAGTCAAGAAACAGCTATATGCTGTTTTGATATCCAGGCCTCTGAGGAGAGATGCCTGGAAACCAAAGCAATGGATCTGATTAGTGCCTAGGGGCCTGTTCTTTCCTTTTTTACCTCTGGAGACATCTGTCTATGGGTCTGAGTGCAGGTAGGTGCTCAGTTGGGCTCAGATTGCCCCTGTTTTTCCTGGGAAGCCACCACTATTGAGATGGATCAGGGACTTTGGAGGTTTATCCTATTAGAAGGGTTGTGGCCATTGGAATGGGCACACACAATTCCCTTGGAGAGGGCAAGTACAGTCCTCAGGTTTGGCTCCAGGGGCCTGAGCCTGTAGGTTGTGTAGGCCAGGGCTGTTTGGACAGTTGTCTGAAAACACAAACTCGGCTTATGTTTCGGGTCATAGGTATGGCAGGACTGACCTACAGACCATGAGGAGAACTCTTCGGGATTTGAAAAAAGGGCGAGTGTGAGGCTCCTGCTCAAGTTTTTGTCTCTGGATATCGTGTCACTCATGGTCGTGGAATTTCTGGGTGACTTCATTGGAAATGGACGAGTCTTACTCTCTGGTGGTTTGGCCCCGTCCAAAGACTTGGGGTCAATCTGTGGGCTGGAAGAAGTCTGTTTTATTGTTGTTGTTGTTGTTGTTGTTGTTGTTGTTTTCTTTTTTAACCTCAGGTGTCCCACCAAATGAGGGATTCGAGAGTAGAGCCCTGGGGAGGGGCGACTGGACAATCAGAAATCTGGTTAAAAATTGGGGCCTAGGGACATGTCAAGCCCATTATGACATCTAATGGACAAGCCACTGAGAGGACTTACTAGAGGACTGGACTCATGCTGAGGGTCACAATGCGTATGTATGCCCTCGTCGCACGAAAGAATGGGCGGGGCCTCAGGGTGAATGCTGGTTTCTCCTACACTGAACGTTGGACAACGTGCCAACCACAAGGGTTCTTGCCATGGGTAAGGAGGAGTTCTGATTTCTGCATCACACTCACCCCTGGGCAGTGATTGGAGATAAGGTCTCGGTTCTGAAGCCTGAAAACGGAGGTAGGGAAGAGATGATGACCTAAGGCCATGGCGGCTTTTATGTGCTCAGTGTGCGGTCAGCTTTCTGGGTGTTGGTCAGGAGGTCCGGGCTCAGGTTGTGTTCGACAGTGCATTAGTGCCCAGGTTAGACTATATAATTTGGGTAACGTCGAGTGCTGTGTAGGTTTATCCTCATTTAAGGTGCCTGGGCAGCTCATGAGGCAATAATTTTTTTCCTAGAGGGCAGGCAGAGTGCTGCATTGTGGGTCCGGAATTGCCAACCTTGAGGGCTTCGGGGCCAGGAGTGTGAGGACGGAAGTCTGAGAAGACAAGCTAGACTTGGGTTTCAGGGTGAGGGCACGGCAGGTACCCCCTGCAGATCTGAACCAATATCTCATGCATCTGAAGTCAGGGCGAGGATCAGACGTTGGCTCAGGTTGGAGTTTCTGTGCATGACGGCCGCTTCATGAAGGGAGCGGAATCTCGGGGCCATTGAGGTTTTCCCACGTTGGGAGTTGTGGGATGCCCCCTTCAAGGATTCCTTCTGCGGGACAATGGAGACCTGTTGGACAGCTCCAGGACATCCCATATGGAATGACTCCAGAGCACCGTTCGCGGATGGATGCCTGGGAAGCCCGCCTCGCATTCCAATTGTCTCCTAGCAACAAGACAGTTTAGATCTGATGGCTCTGCCGGAGCTACCGGGGTGGCTGAGTTGAAATGGACTTTCCTGAGGATGGGTCCTAATGTGTTTTTGTGTCCATGAGGGCCTTGGAATGGGGCAGTGGCACCGGGACCCTGAAGTACTCTCCTAAGCTTTGGACATGGCTCCCATGCACAGGTTTCCTTGTGGAGACGAGATGAGTTCTGATGGGTGCCTCAGGAAAACCCCTATGCTCGTATTGGAATCAGGCTTTAGAGGACACATGCCTGTAACCCAAAGCAATGGATCCTATTATGGCCTAGGGTCCTGTCTGGTTCAATCTTCTTCTCTGGGGACATCCATCTATGGTATGAGTGGAGGTCGATTATCAGCTGGTGTCAGACAGCCCTTGTTTGTTCCGGGCGACCTACACTATTGGGATGGCCTCAGGGACTTTGGAGGTTTCTCCTAATTTGTACGATTTTGGACCATGGAATGGGCAGAATTCCCATGGATTGGTAGGCACAGTCCTAATGTGTGTCTCCAGGGGCCCAGCCTGGAGGGTGTGTGGCCCAAGACTTTGAAGACAGAAGTCTGAAAACACAAACTCAGCTTAGGTTTGGGGACGTAGGTATGGCGGGCCCGATCTACAAACCATGAGAAGAACTCATCAGGATATGAAGAAAGTGCGAGTCTGAGGCGCTTGCTCAGGCTTTTGTCTCTGGATTTTGAATCAGCGATGGCCGTGGAATGTCGGGGAGGCCTCATGGGCCATGGACGAATCTTCCTCTCTGAGGATTTGGCCCGATTCCCAATTGCTTTTCGTCAATCTGTGGGATGGGAGGACTCATTTCAGTTTTGTTACCTCAGGTGCCCCACCAAAAGAGGAATTCCAAAGCAAAGCCGTGGGGAAGACTGAAGGGAAAACCCGAACTATGGTTAAAAATTGGGGCCTAGGGGCATGGCAAGCCCAATATGCTATCTCTTCATCCAGCCACTGAGTGGCCTTACTTGAGGACTGGGCTCAGCCTGAGGGTCACAATGTGCGTTTGTGACCAATGTGGCCGGCGAGCATGGGCGGGGCCTCATGGGCCACACTGGTTTCAACTACACTGAACGTTGGACAACATGCCAACCACAAGGTTTCTTGCCATGGGGAAGGAGTTCTGATTTCTGCATCACCTTCAACCCTGGGCAGTGATTGGAGATAAGGTCTAGGTTCTGAAACCTGAAAACCGAGGTTGGGAAAAGATGACGACCTAAGGCCACGGCGGCTCGATGTGCTCAGTGTGCAGCCAGCTGTCTGGGAGGGGCCAGGGGGTCCAGGCTCAGGCTGTGTCAGAAAGGGCATTAGTGCCCTGGTCAGCCTATGTATTTGGGGTACAGCCAAGGTCGGTGCAGGTTGATCCTCATTTGGGGTTACTGGGTAGCCCCAGAGGACAATGTTTTTCTTCTGGAGGGCGGGCAGGGTGCTGCACTGTAGTTCTGGATTGCCAAACTGGAGGGCTTGTGGGCCAGTAGTCTGACGACCAAAGTCTGAGAACACAAGCTAGGCTTAAGTTTCTGGGTGAGGTCATGGCAGGCACAATCTACAGACCTGAATCGAGATCTCGTGCATCTGAAGTCAGGGCAAGGATCAGACGATCGCTCAGGTTGGAGTTTCTGTCCCTGATGGCCCCTTCATGAATGGGGGGGCATCACGAGGCCATGGGGGTTTTCCCACGATGGGAGTTGTGAGAAGCTCCAAACTGCAGAGAGTCTTCTGCAGGACAATTGAGACCTGTTGTTTGGGTCCAGGCCAATGATTCTGAGCAGGGTTCGAAGGATGGATGGCTGGGTAGCCCACCTCGCATTCCAATTGTCTCCTAGCAACAAGACAGTTTAGATCTCCTGGATCTGTGGGGAGCAACCGAGGACGCTGAGTTGAAATGGACACCCCTGGGGATGGGTCCTAATGAGCTTTTGTGTCTATGGAGACCTTGGAATGAAGCGGTGGCACTGGGGCCCTAAAGGGTTCTCCTAAACAGAGGCTTTGACACAGCTCCAACGTGCAAGTTTCCCATGTGTAGATGAGATGTTTTCTGATGGGTGAGTCAAGAAACAGCTATATGCTGTTTTGATATCCAGGCCTCTGAGGAGAGATGCCTGGAAACCAAAGCAATGGATCTGATTAGTGCCTAGGGGCCTGTTCTTTCCTTTTTTACCTCTGGAGACATCTGTCTATGGGTCTGAGTGCAGGTAGGTGCTCAGTTGGGCTCAGATTGCCCCTGTTTTTCCTGGGAAGCCACCACTATTGAGATGGATCAGGGACTTTGGAGGTTTATCCTATTAGAAGGGTTGTGGCCATTGGAATGGGCACACACAATTCCCTTGGAGAGGGCAAGTACAGTCCTCAGGTTTGGCTCCAGGGGCCTGAGCCTGTAGGTTGTGTAGGCCAGGGCTGTTTGGACAGTTGTCTGAAAACACAAACTCGGCTTATGTTTCGGGTCATAGGTATGGCAGGACTGACCTACAGACCATGAGGAGAACTCTTCGGGATTTGAAAAAAGGGCGAGTGTGAGGCTCCTGCTCAAGTTTTTGTCTCTGGATATCGTGTCACTCATGGTCGTGGAATTTCTGGGTGACTTCATTGGAAATGGACGAGTCTTACTCTCTGGTGGTTTGGCCCCGTCCAAAGACTTGGGGTCAATCTGTGGGCTGGAAGAAGTCTGTTTTATTGTTGTTGTTGTTGTTGTTGTTGTTGTTGTTTTCTTTTTTAACCTCAGGTGTCCCACCAAATGAGGGATTCGAGAGTAGAGCCCTGGGGAGGGGCGACTGGACAATCAGAAATCTGGTTAAAAATTGGGGCCTAGGGACATGTCAAGCCCATTATGACATCTAATGGACAAGCCACTGAGAGGACTTACTAGAGGACTGGACTCATGCTGAGGGTCACAATGCGTATGTATGCCCTCGTCGCACGAAAGAATGGGCGGGGCCTCAGGGTGAATGCTGGTTTCTCCTACACTGAACGTTGGACAACGTGCCAACCACAAGGGTTCTTGCCATGGGTAAGGAGGAGTTCTGATTTCTGCATCACACTCACCCCTGGGCAGTGATTGGAGATAAGGTCTCGGTTCTGAAGCCTGAAAACGGAGGTAGGGAAGAGATGATGACCTAAGGCCATGGCGGCTTTTATGTGCTCAGTGTGCGGTCAGCTTTCTGGGTGTTGGTCAGGAGGTCCGGGCTCAGGTTGTGTTCGACAGTGCATTAGTGCCCAGGTTAGACTATATAATTTGGGTAACGTCGAGTGCTGTGTAGGTTTATCCTCATTTAAGGTGCCTGGGCAGCTCATGAGGCAATAATTTTTTTCCTAGAGGGCAGGCAGAGTGCTGCATTGTGGGTCCGGAATTGCCAACCTTGAGGGCTTCGGGGCCAGGAGTGTGAGGACGGAAGTCTGAGAAGACAAGCTAGACTTGGGTTTCAGGGTGAGGGCACGGCAGGTACCCCCTGCAGATCTGAACCAATATCTCATGCATCTGAAGTCAGGGCGAGGATCAGACGTTGGCTCAGGTTGGAGTTTCTGTGCATGACGGCCGCTTCATGAAGGGAGCGGAATCTCGGGGCCATTGAGGTTTTCCCACGTTGGGAGTTGTGGGATGCCCCCTTCAAGGATTCCTTCTGCGGGACAATGGAGACCTGTTGGACAGCTCCAGGACATCCCATATGGAATGACTCCAGAGCACCGTTCGCGGATGGATGCCTGGGAAGCCCGCCTCGCATTCCAATTGTCTCCTAGCAACAAGACAGTTTAGATCTGATGGCTCTGCCGGAGCTACCGGGGTGGCTGAGTTGAAATGGACTTTCCTGAGGATGGGTCCTAATGTGTTTTTGTGTCCATGAGGGCCTTGGAATGGGGCAGTGGCACCGGGACCCTGAAGTACTCTCCTAAGCTTTGGACATGGCTCCCATGCACAGGTTTCCTTGTGGAGACGAGATGAGTTCTGATGGGTGCCTCAGGAAAACCCCTATGCTCGTATTGGAATCAGGCTTTTGAGGACACATGCCTGTAACCCAAAGCAATGGATCCTATTATGGCCTAGGGTCCTGTCTGGTTCAATCTTCTTCTCTGGGGACATCCATCTATGGTATGAGTGGAGGTCGATTATCAGCTGGTGTCAGACAGCCCTTGTTTGTTCCGGGCGACCTACACTATTGGGATGGCCTCAGGGACTTTGGAGGTTTCTCCTAATTTGTACGATTTTGGACCATGGAATGGGCAGAATTCCCATGGATTGGTAGGCACAGTCCTAATGTGTGTCTCCAGGGGCCCAGCCTGGAGGGTGTGTGGCCCAAGACTTTGAAGACAGAAGTCTGAAAACACAAACTCAGCTTAGGTTTGGGGACGTAGGTATGGCGGGCCCGATCTACAAACCATGAGAAGAACTCATCAGGATATGAAGAAAGTGCGAGTCTGAGGCGCTTGCTCAGGCTTTTGTCTCTGGATTTTGTATCAGCGATGGCCGTGGAATGTCGGGGAGTCCTCATGGGCCATGGACGAATCTTCCTCTCTGAGGATTTGGCCCGATTCCCAATTGCTTTTCGTCAATCTGTGGGATGGGAGGACTCATTTCAGTTTTGTTACCTCAGGTGTCCCACCAAAAGAGGAATTCCAAAGCAAAGCCGTGGGGAAGACTGAAGGGAAAACCCGAACTATGGTTAAAAATTGGGGCCTAGGGGCATGGCAAGCCCAATATGCTATCTCTTCATCCAGCCACTGAGTGGCCTTACTTGAGGACTGGGCTCAGCCTGAGGGTCACAATGTGCGTTTGTGACCAATGTGGCCGGCGAGCATGGGCGGGGCCTCATGGGCCACACTGGTTTCAACTACACTGAACGTTGGACAACATGCCAACCACAAGGTTTCTTGCCATGGGGAAGGAGTTCTGATTTCTGCATCACCTTCAACCCTGGGCAGTGATTGGAGATAAGGTCTAGGTTCTGAAACCTGAAAACCGAGGTTGGGAAAAGATGACGACCTAAGGCCACGGCGGCTCGATGTGCTCAGTGTGCAGCCAGCTGTCTGGGAGGGGCCAGGGGGTCCAGGCTCAGGCTGTGTCAGAAAGGGCATTAGTGCCCTGGTCAGCCTATGTATTTGGGGTACAGCCAAGGTCGGTGCAGGTTGATCCTCATTTGGGGTTACTGGGTAGCCCCAGAGGACAATGTTTTTCTTCTGGAGGGCGGGCAGGGTGCTGCACTGTAGTTCTGGATTGCCAAACTGGAGGGCTTGTGGGCCAGTAGTCTGACGACCAAAGTCTGAGAACACAAGCTAGGCTTAAGTTTCTGGGTGAGGTCATGGCAGGCACAATCTACAGACCTGAATCGAGATCTCGTGCATCTGAAGTCAGGGCAAGGATCAGACGATCGCTCAGGTTGGAGTTTCTGTCCCTGATGGCCCCTTCATGAATGGGGGGGCATCACGAGGCCATGGGGGTTTTCCCACGATGGGAGTTGTGAGAAGCTCCAAACTGCAGAGAGTCTTCTGCAGGACAATTGAGACCTGTTGTTTGGGTCCAGGCCAATGATTCTGAGCAGGGTTCGAAGGATGGATGGCTGGGTAGCCCACCTCGCATTCCAATTGTCTCCTAGCAACAAGACAGTTTAGATCTCCTGGATCTGTGGGGAGCAACCGAGGACGCTGAGTTGAAATGGACACCCCTGGGGATGGGTCCTAATGAGCTTTTGTGTCTATGGAGACCTTGGAATGAAGCGGTGGCACTGGGGCCCTAAAGGGTTCTCCTAAACAGAGGCTTTGACACAGCTCCAACGTGCAAGTTTCCCATGTGTAGATGAGATGTTTTCTGATGGGTGAGTCAAGAAACAGCTATATGCTGTTTTGATATCCAGGCCTCTGAGGAGAGATGCCTGGAAACCAAAGCAATGGATCTGATTAGTGCCTAGGGGCCTGTTCTTTCCTTTTTTACCTCTGGAGACATCTGTCTATGGGTCTGAGTGCAGGTAGGTGCTCAGTTGGGCTCAGATTGCCCCTGTTTTTCCTGGGAAGCCACCACTATTGAGATGGATCAGGGACTTTGGAGGTTTATCCTATTAGAAGGGTTGTGGCCATTGGAATGGGCACACACAATTCCCTTGGAGAGGGCAAGTACAGTCCTCAGGTTTGGCTCCAGGGGCCTGAGCCTGTAGGTTGTGTAGGCCAGGGCTGTTTGGACAGTTGTCTGAAAACACAAACTCGGCTTATGTTTCGGGTCATAGGTATGGCAGGACTGACCTACAGACCATGAGGAGAACTCTTCGGGATTTGAAAAAAGGGCGAGTGTGAGGCTCCTGCTCAAGTTTTTGTCTCTGGATATCGTGTCACTCATGGTCGTGGAATATCTGGGTGACTTCATGGGAAATGGACGAGTCTTACTCTCTGGTGGTTTGGCCCCGTCCAAAGACTTGGGGTCAATCTGTGGGCTGGAAGAAGTCTGTTTTATTGTTGTTGTTGTTGTTGTTGTTGTTGTTTTCTTTTTTAACCTCAGGTGTCCCACCAAATGAGGGATTCGAGAGTAGAGCCCTGGGGAGGGGCGACTGGACAATCAGAAATCTGGTTAAAAATTGGGGCCTAGGGACATGTCAAGCCCATTATGACATCTAATGGACAAGCCACTGAGAGGACTTACTAGAGGACTGGACTCATGCTGAGGGTCACAATGCGTATGTATGCCCTCGTCGCACGAAAGAATGGGCGGGGCCTCAGGGTGAATGCTGGTTTCTCCTACACTGAACGTTGGACAACGTGCCAACCACAAGGGTTCTTGCCATGGGTAAGGAGGAGTTCTGATTTCTGCATCACACTCACCCCTGGGCAGTGATTGGAGATAAGGTCTCGGTTCTGAAGCCTGAAAACGGAGGTAGGGAAGAGATGATGACCTAAGGCCATGGCGGCTTTTATGTGCTCAGTGTGCGGTCAGCTTTCTGGGTGTTGGTCAGGAGGTCCGGGCTCAGGTTGTGTTCGACAGTGCATTAGTGCCCAGGTTAGACTATATAATTTGGGTAACGTCGAGTGCTGTGTAGGTTTATCCTCATTTAAGGTGCCTGGGCAGCTCATGAGGCAATAATTTTTTTCCTAGAGGGCAGGCAGAGTGCTGCATTGTGGGTCCGGAATTGCCAACCTTGAGGGCTTCGGGGCCAGGAGTGTGAGGACGGAAGTCTGAGAAGACAAGCTAGACTTGGGTTTCAGGGTGAGGGCACGGCAGGTACCCCCTGCAGATCTGAACCAATATCTCATGCATCTGAAGTCAGGGCGAGGATCAGACGTTGGCTCAGGTTGGAGTTTCTGTGCATGACGGCCGCTTCATGAAGGGAGCGGAATCTCGGGGCCATTGAGGTTTTCCCACGTTGGGAGTTGTGGGATGCCCCCTTCAAGGATTCCTTCTGCGGGACAATGGAGACCTGTTGGACAGCTCCAGGACATCCCATATGGAATGACTCCAGAGCACCGTTCGCGGATGGATGCCTGGGAAGCCCGCCTCGCATTCCAATTGTCTCCTAGCAACAAGACAGTTTAGATCTGATGGCTCTGCCGGAGCTACCGGGGTGGCTGAGTTGAAATGGACTTTCCTGAGGATGGGTCCTAATGTGTTTTTGTGTCCATGAGGGCCTTGGAATGGGGCAGTGGCACCGGGACCCTGAAGTACTCTCCTAAGCTTTGGACATGGCTCCCATGCACAGGTTTCCTTGTGGAGACGAGATGAGTTCTGATGGGTGCCTCAGGAAAACCCCTATGCTCGTATTGGAATCAGGCTTTTGAGGACACATGCCTGTAACCCAAAGCAATGGATCCTATTATGGCCTAGGGTCCTGTCTGGTTCAATCTTCTTCTCTGGGGACATCCATCTATGGTATGAGTGGAGGTCGATTATCAGCTGGTGTCAGACAGCCCTTGTTTGTTCCGGGCGACCTACACTATTGGGATGGCCTCAGGGACTTTGGAGGTTTCTCCTAATTTGTACGATTTTGGACCATGGAATGGGCAGAATTCCCATGGATTGGTAGGCACAGTCCTAATGTGTGTCTCCAGGGGCCCAGCCTGGAGGGTGTGTGGCCCAAGACTTTGAAGACAGAAGTCTGAAAACACAAACTCAGCTTAGGTTTGGGGACGTAGGTATGGCGGGCCCGATCTACAAACCATGAGAAGAACTCATCAGGATATGAAGAAAGTGCGAGTCTGAGGCGCTTGCTCAGGCTTTTGTCTCTGGATTTTGTATCAGCGATGGCCGTGGAATGTCGGGGAGTCCTCATGGGCCATGGACGAATCTTCCTCTCTGAGGATTTGGCCCGATTCCCAATTGCTTTTCGTCAATCTGTGGGATGGGAGGACTCATTTCAGTTTTGTTACCTCAGGTGTCCCACCAAAAGAGGAATTCCAAAGCAAAGCCGTGGGGAAGACTGAAGGGAAAACCCGAACTATGGTTAAAAATTGGGGCCTAGGGGCATGGCAAGCCCAATATGCTATCTCTTCATCCAGCCACTGAGTGGCCTTACTTGAGGACTGGGCTCAGCCTGAGGGTCACAATGTGCGTTTGTGACCAATGTGGCCGGCGAGCATGGGCGGGGCCTCATGGGCCACACTGGTTTCAACTACACTGAACGTTGGACAACATGCCAACCACAAGGTTTCTTGCCATGGGGAAGGAGTTCTGATTTCTGCATCACCTTCAACCCTGGGCAGTGATTGGAGATAAGGTCTAGGTTCTGAAACCTGAAAACCGAGGTTGGGAAAAGATGACGACCTAAGGCCACGGCGGCTCGATGTGCTCAGTGTGCAGCCAGCTGTCTGGGAGGGGCCAGGGGGTCCAGGCTCAGGCTGTGTCAGAAAGGGCATTAGTGCCCTGGTCAGCCTATGTATTTGGGGTACAGCCAAGGTCGGTGCAGGTTGATCCTCATTTGGGGTTACTGGGTAGCCCCAGAGGACAATGTTTTTCTTCTGGAGGGCGGGCAGGGTGCTGCACTGTAGTTCTGGATTGCCAAACTGGAGGGCTTGTGGGCCAGTAGTCTGACGACCAAAGTCTGAGAACACAAGCTAGGCTTAAGTTTCTGGGTGAGGTCATGGCAGGCACAATCTACAGACCTGAATCGAGATCTCGTGCATCTGAAGTCAGGGCAAGGATCAGACGATCGCTCAGGTTGGAGTTTCTGTCCCTGATGGCCCCTTCATGAATGGGGGGGCATCACGAGGCCATGGGGGTTTTCCCACGATGGGAGTTGTGAGAAGCTCCAAACTGCAGAGAGTCTTCTGCAGGACAATTGAGACCTGTTGTTTGGGTCCAGGCCAATGATTCTGAGCAGGGTTCGAAGGATGGATGGCTGGGTAGCCCACCTCGCATTCCAATTGTCTCCTAGCAACAAGACAGTTTAGATCTCCTGGATCTGTGGGGAGCAACCGAGGACGCTGAGTTGAAATGGACACCCCTGGGGATGGGTCCTAATGAGCTTTTGTGTCTATGGAGACCTTGGAATGAAGCGGTGGCACTGGGGCCCTAAAGGGTTCTCCTAAACAGAGGCTTTGACACAGCTCCAACGTGCAAGTTTCCCATGTGTAGATGAGATGTTTTCTGATGGGTGAGTCAAGAAACAGCTATATGCTGTTTTGATATCCAGGCCTCTGAGGAGAGATGCCTGGAAACCAAAGCAATGGATCTGATTAGTGCCTAGGGGCCTGTTCTTTCCTTTTTTACCTCTGGAGACATCTGTCTATGGGTCTGAGTGCAGGTAGGTGCTCAGTTGGGCTCAGATTGCCCCTGTTTTTCCTGGGAAGCCACCACTATTGAGATGGATCAGGGACTTTGGAGGTTTATCCTATTAGAAGGGTTGTGGCCATTGGAATGGGCACACACAATTCCCTTGGAGAGGGCAAGTACAGTCCTCAGGTTTGGCTCCAGGGGCCTGAGCCTGTAGGTTGTGTAGGCCAGGGCTGTTTGGACAGTTGTCTGAAAACACAAACTCGGCTTATGTTTCGGGTCATAGGTATGGCAGGACTGACCTACAGACCATGAGGAGAACTCTTCGGGATTTGAAAAAAGGGCGAGTGTGAGGCTCCTGCTCAAGTTTTTGTCTCTGGATATCGTGTCACTCATGGTCGTGGAATTTCTGGGTGACTTCATGGGAAATGGACGAGTCTTACTCTCTGGTGGTTTGGCCCCGTCCAAAGACTTGGGGTCAATCTGTGGGCTGGAAGAAGTCTGTTTTATTGTTGTTGTTGTTGTTGTTTTCTTTTTTAACCTCAGGTGTCCCACCAAATGAGGGATTCGAGAGTAGAGCCCTGGGGAGGGGCGACTGGACAATCAGAAATCTGGTTAAAAATTGGGGCCTAGGGACATGTCAAGCCCATTATGACATCTAATGGACAAGCCACTGAGAGGACTTACTAGAGGACTGGACTCATGCTGAGGGTCACAATGCGTATGTATGCCCTCGTCGCACGAAAGAATGGGCGGGGCCTCAGGGTGAATGCTGGTTTCTCCTACACTGAACGTTGGACAACGTGCCAACCACAAGGGTTCTTGCCATGGGTAAGGAGGAGTTCTGATTTCTGCATCACACTCACCCCTGGGCAGTGATTGGAGATAAGGTCTCGGTTCTGAAGCCTGAAAACGGAGGTAGGGAAGAGATGATGACCTAAGGCCATGGCGGCTTTTATGTGCTCAGTGTGCGGTCAGCTTTCTGGGTGTTGGTCAGGAGGTCCGGGCTCAGGTTGTGTTCGACAGTGCATTAGTGCCCAGGTTAGACTATATAATTTGGGTAACGTCGAGTGCTGTGTAGGTTTATCCTCATTTAAGGTGCCTGGGCAGCTCATGAGGCAATAATTTTTTTCCTAGAGGGCAGGCAGAGTGCTGCATTGTGGGTCCGGAATTGCCAACCTTGAGGGCTTCGGGGCCAGGAGTGTGAGGACGGAAGTCTGAGAAGACAAGCTAGACTTGGGTTTCAGGGTGAGGGCACGGCAGGTACCCCCTGCAGATCTGAACCAATATCTCATGCATCTGAAGTCAGGGCGAGGATCAGACGTTGGCTCAGGTTGGAGTTTCTGTGCATGACGGCCGCTTCATGAAGGGAGCGGAATCTCGGGGCCATTGAGGTTTTCCCACGTTGGGAGTTGTGGGATGCCCCCTTCAAGGATTCCTTCTGCGGGACAATTGAGACCTGTTGGACAGCTCCAGGACATCCCATATGGAATGACTCCAGAGCACCGTTCGCGGATGGATGCCTGGGAAGCCCGCCTCGCATTCCAATTGTCTCCTAGCAACAAGACAGTTTAGATCTGATGGCTCTGCCGGAGCAACCGGGGTGTCTGAGTTGAAATGGACTTTCCTGAGGATGGGTCCTAATGTGTTTTTGTGTCCATGAGGGCCTTGGAATGGGGCAGTGGCACCGGGACCCTGAAGTACTCTCCTAAGCTTTGGACATGGCTCCCATGCACAGGTTTCCTTGTGGAGACGAGATGAGTTCTGATGGGTGCCTCAGGAAAACCCCTATGCTCGTATTGGAATCAGGCTTTTGAGGACACATGCCTGTAACCCAAAGCAATGGATCCTATTATGGCCTAGGGTCCTGTCTGGTTCAATCTTCTTCTCTGGGGACATCCATCTATGGTATGAGTGGAGGTCGATTATCAGCTGGTGTCAGACAGCCCTTGTTTGTTCCGGGCGACCTACACTATTGGGATGGCCTCAGGGACTTTGAGGTTTCTCCTAATTTGTACGATTTTGGACCATGGAATGGGCAGAATTCCCATGGATTGGTAGGCACAGTCCTAATGTGTGTCTCCAGGGGCCCAGCCTGGAGGGTGTGTGGCCCAAGACTTTGAAGACAGAAGTCTGAAAACACAAACTCAGCTTAGGTTTGGGGACGTAGGTATGGCGGGCCCGATCTACAAACCATGAGAAGAACTCATCAGGATATGAAGAAAGTGCGAGTCTGAGGCGCTTGCTCAGGCTTTTGTCTCTGGATTTTGAATCAGCGATGGCCGTGGAATGTCGGGGAGGCCTCATGGGCCATGGACGAATCTTCCTCTCTGAGGATTTGGCCCGATTCCCAATTGCTTTTCGTCAATCTGTGGGATGGGAGGACTCATTTCAGTTTTGTTACCTCAGGTGCCCCACCAAAAGAGGAATTCCAAAGCAAAGCCGTGGGGAAGACTGAAGGGAAAACCCGAACTATGGTTAAAAATTGGGGCCTAGGGGCATGGCAAGCCCAATATGCTATCTCTTCATCCAGCCACTGAGTGGCCTTACTTGAGGACTGGGCTCAGCCTGAGGGTCACAATGTGCGTTTGTGACCAATGTGGCCGGCGAGCATGGGCGGGGCCTCATGGGCCACACTGGTTTCAACTACACTGAACGTTGGACAACATGCCAACCACAAGGTTTCTTGCCATGGGGAAGGAGTTCTGATTTCTGCATCACCTTCAACCCTGGGCAGTGATTGGAGATAAGGTCTAGGTTCTGAAACCTGAAAACCGAGGTTGGGAAAAGATGACGACCTAAGGCCACGGCGGCTCGATGTGCTCAGTGTGCAGCCAGCTGTCTGGGAGGGGCCAGGGGGTCCAGGCTCAGGCTGTGTCAGAAAGGGCATTAGTGCCCTGGTCAGCCTATGTATTTGGGGTACAGCCAAGGTCGGTGCAGGTTGATCCTCATTTGGGGTTACTGGGTAGCCCCAGAGGACAATGTTTTTCTTCTGGAGGGCGGGCAGGGTGCTGCACTGTAGTTCTGGATTGCCAAACTGGAGGGCTTGTGGGCCAGTAGTCTGACGACCAAAGTCTGAGAACACAAGCTAGGCTTAAGTTTCTGGGTGAGGTCATGGCAGGCACAATCTACAGACCTGAATCGAGATCTCGTGCATCTGAAGTCAGGGCAAGGATCAGACGATCGCTCAGGTTGGAGTTTCTGTCCCTGATGGCCCCTTCATGAATGGGGGGGCATCACGAGGCCATGGGGGTTTTCCCACGATGGGAGTTGTGAGAAGCTCCAAACTGCAGAGAGTCTTCTGCAGGACAATTGAGACCTGTTGTTTGGGTCCAGGCCAATGATTCTGAGCAGGGTTCGAAGGATGGATGGCTGGGTAGCCCACCTCGCATTCCAATTGTCTCCTAGCAACAAGACAGTTTAGATCTCCTGGATCTGTGGGGAGCAACCGAGGACGCTGAGTTGAAATGGACACCCCTGGGGATGGGTCCTAATGAGCTTTTGTGTCTATGGAGACCTTGGAATGAAGCGGTGGCACTGGGGCCCTAAAGGGTTCTCCTAAAGAGAGGCTTTGACACAGCTCCAACGTGCAAGTTTCCCATGTGTAGATGAGATGTTTTCTGATGGGTGAGTCAAGAAACAGCTATATGCTGTTTTGATATCCAGGCCTCTGAGGAGAGATGCCTGGAAACCAAAGCAATGGATCTGATTAGTGCCTAGGGGCCTGTTCTTTCCTTTTTTACCTCTGGAGACATCTGTCTATGGGTCTGAGTGCAGGTAGGTGCTCAGTTGGGCTCAGATTGCCCCTGTTTTTCCTGGGAAGCCACCACTATTGAGATGGATCAGGGACTTTGGAGGTTTATCCTATTAGAAGGGTTGTGGCCATTGGAATGGGCACACACAATTCCCTTGGAGAGGGCAAGTACAGTCCTCAGGTTTGGCTCCAGGGGCCTGAGCCTGTAGGTTCTGTAGGCCAGGGCTGTTTGGACAGTTGTCTGAAAACACAAACTCGGCTTATGTTTCGGGTCATAGGTATGGCAGGACTGACCTACAGACCATGAGGAGAACTCTTCGGGATTTGAAAAAAGGGCGAGTGTGAGGCTCCTGCTCAAGTTTTTGTCTCTGGATATCGCGTCACTCATGGTCGTGGAATTTCTGGGTGACTTCATGGGAAATGGACGAGTCTTACTCTCTGGTGGTTTGGCCCCGTCCAAAGACTTGGGGTCAATCTGTGGGCTGGAAGTAGTCTGTTTTGTTGTTGTTGTTGTTGTTGTTGTTGTTGTTGTTGTTGTTTTCTTTTTTAACCTCAGGTGTCCCACCAAATGAGGGATTCGAGAGTAGAGCCCTGGGGAGGGGCGACTGGACAATCAGAAATCTGGTTAAAAATTGGGGCCTAGGGACATGTCAAGCCCATTATGACATCTAATGGACAAGCCACTGAGAGGACTTACTAGAGGACTGGACTCATGCTGAGGGTCACAATGCGTATGTATGCCCTCGTCGCACGAAAGAATGGGCGGGGCCTCAGGGTGAATGCTGGTTTCTCCTACACTGAACGTTGGACAACGTGCCAACCACAAGGGTTCTTGCCATGGGTAAGGAGGAGTTCTGATTTCTGCATCACACTCACCCCTGGGCAGTGATTGGAGATAAGGTCTCAGTTCTGAAGCCTGAAAACGGAGGTAGGGAAGAGATGATGACCTAAGGCCATGGCGGCTTTTATGTGCTCAGTGTGCGGTCAGCTTTCTGGGTGTTGGTCAGGAGGTCCGGGCTCAGGTTGTGTTCGACAGTGCATTAGTGCCCAGGTTAGACTATATAATTTGGGTAACGTCGAGTGCTGTGTAGGTTTATCCTCATTTAAGGTGCCTGGGCAGCTCATGAGGCAATAATTTTTTTCCTAGAGGGCAGGCAGAGTGCTGCATTGTGGGTCCGGAATTGCCAACCTTGAGGGCTTCGGGGCCAGGAGTGTGAGGACGGAAGTCTGAGAAGACAAGCTAGACTTGGGTTTCAGGGTGAGGGCACGGCAGGTACCCCCTGCAGATCTGAACCAATATCTCATGCATCTGAAGTCAGGGCGAGGATCAGACGTTGGCTCAGGTTGGAGTTTCTGTGCATGACGGCCGCTTCATGAAGGGAGCGGAATCTCGGGGCCATTGAGGTTTTCCCACGTTGGGAGTTGTGGGATGCCCCCTTCAAGGATTCCTTCTGCGGGACAATTGAGACCTGTTGGACAGCTCCAGGACATCCCATATGGAATGACTCCAGAGCACCGTTCGCGGATGGATGCGTGGGAAGCCCGCCTCGCATTCCAATTTTCTCCTAGCAACAAGACAGTTTAGATCTGATGGCTCTGCCGGAGCAACCGGGTGGCTGAGTTGAAATGGACTTTCCTGAGGATGGGTCCTAATGTGTTTTTGTGTCCATGAGGGCCTTGGAATGGGGCAGTGGCACCGGGACCCTGAAGTACAATCCTAAGCTTTGGACATGGCTCCCATGCACAGGTTTCCTTGTGGAGACGAGATGAGTTCTGATGGGTGTCTCAGGAAAACCCCTATGCTCGTATTGGAATCAGGCTTTTGAGGACACATGCCTGTAACCCTAAGCAATGGATCCTATTATGGCCTAGGGTCCTGTCTGGTTCAATCTTCTTCTCTGGGGACATCCATCTATGGTATGAGTGGAGGTCGATTATCAGCTGGTGTCAGACAGCCCTTGTTTGTTCCGGGCGACCTACACTATTGGGATGGCCTCAGGGACTTTGGAGGTTTCTCCTAATTTGTACGATTTTGGACCATGGAATGGGCAGAATTCCCATGGATTGGTAGGCACAGTCCTAATGTGTGTCTCCAGGGGCCCAGCCTGGAGGGTGTGTGGCCCAAGACTTTGAAGACAGAAGTCTGAAAACACAAACTCAGCTTAGGTTTGGGGACGTAGGTATGGCGGGCCCATCTACAACCATGAGAAGAACTCATCAGGATATGAAGAAAGTCTGAGGCGCTTGCTCAGGCTTTTGTCTCTGGATTTTGTATCAGCGATGGCCGTGGAATGTCGGGGAGTCCTCATGGGCCATGGACGAATCTTCCTCTCTGAGGATTTGGCCCGATTCCCAATTGCTTTTCGTCAATCTGTGGGATGGGAGGACTCATTTCAGTTTTGTTACCTCAGGTGTCCCACCAAAAGAGGAATTCCAAGCAAAGCCGTGGGGAAGACTGAAGGGAAAACCCGAACTATGGTTAAAAATTGGGGCCTAGGGGCATGGCAAGCCCAATATGCTATCTCTTCATCCAGCCACTGAGTGGCCTTACTTGAGGACTGGGCTCAGCCTGAGGGTCACAATGTGCGTTTGTGACCAATGTGGCCGGCGAGCATGGGCGGGGCCTCATGGGCCACACTGGTTTCAACTACACTGAACGTTGGACAACATGCCAACCACAAGGTTTCTTGCCATGGGGAAGGAGTTCTGATTTCTGCATCACCTTCAACCCTGGGCAGTGATTGGAGATAAGGTCTAGGTTCTGAAACCTGAAAACCGAGGTTGGGAAAAGATGACGACCTAAGGCCACGGCGGCTCGATGTGCTCAGTGTGCAGCCAGCTGTCAGGGAGGGGCCAGGGGGTCCAGGCTCAGGCTGTGTCAGAAAGGGCATTAGTGCCTGGTCAGCCTATGTATTTGGGGTACAGCCAAGGTCGGTGCAGGTTGATCCTCATTTGGGGTTACTGGGTAGCCCCAGAGGACAATGTTTTTATTCTGGTGGGTGGGCATGGTGCTGCATTGTAGATCTGGATTGTGAAACTGGAGGGCTTGTGGGCCAGTAGTCTCACGACCAAAGTCTGAGAACACAAGCTAGGCTTAGGTTTCTTGGTGAGGCCATGGCAGGCACAATCTACAGACCTGAATCGAGATCTCGTGCATCTGAAGTCAGGGCGAGGATCTGACGATCGCTCAGGTTGGAGTTTCTGTCCCTGATGGCCCCTTCATGAATGGGGGGGCATCACGAGGCCATGGGGGTTTTCCCACGATGGGAGTTGTGAGAAGCTCCAAACTGCAGAGAGTCTTCTGCAGGACAATTGAGACCTGTTGCTTGGGTCCAGGCCAATGATTCTGAGCAGGGTTCTAAGGATGGATGGCTGGGTAGCCCACCTCGCATTCCAATTGTCTCCTAGCAACAAGACAGGTTAGATCTTTTGGATCTGTGTGGAGCAACCGAGGACGCTGAGTTGAAATGGACACCCCTGGGGATGGGTCCTAATGAGCTTTTGTGTCTATGGAGACCTTGGAATGAAGCGGTGGCACTGGGGCCCTAAAGGGTTCTCCTAAACAGAGGCTTTGACACAGCTCCAACGTGCAAGTTTCCCATGTGTAGATGAGATGTTTTCTGATGGGTGAGTCAAGAAACAGCTATATGCTGTTTTGATATCCAGGCCTCTGAGGAGAGATGCCTGGAAACCAAAGCAATGGATCTGATTAGTGCCTAGGGGCCTGTTCTTTCCTTTTTTACCTCTGGAGACATCTGTCTATGGGTCTGAGTGCAGGTAGGTGCTCAGTTGGGCTCAGATTGCCCCTGTTTTTCCTGGGAAGCCACCACTATTGAGATGGATCAGGGACTTTGGAGGTTTATCCTATTAGAAGGGTTGTGGCCATTGGAATGGGCACACACAATTCCCTTGGAGAGGGCAAGTACAGTCCTCAGGTTTGGCTCCAGGGGCCTGAGCCTGTAGGTTGTGTAGGCCAGGGCTGTTTGGACAGTAGTCTGAAAACACAAACTCGGCTTATGTTTCGGGTCATAGGTATGGCAGGACTGACCTACAGACCATGAGGAGAACTCTTCGGGATTTGAAAAAAGGGCGAGTGTGAGGCTCCTGCTCAAGTTTTTGTCTCTGGATATCGTGTCACTCATGGTCGTGGAATTTCTGGGTGACTTCATGGGAAATGGACGAGTCTTACTCTCTGGTGGTTTGGCCCCGTCCAAAGACTTGGGGTCAATCTGTGGGCTGGAAGAAGTCTGTTTTATTGTTGTTGTTGTTGTTGTTGTTGTTGTTGTTGTTGTTGTTTTCTTTTTTAACCTCAGGTGTCCCACCAAATGAGGGATTCCAGAGTAGAGCCCTGGGGAGGGGCGACTGGACAATCAGAAATCTGGTTAAAAATTGGGGCCTAGGGACATGTCAAGCCCATTATGACATCTAATGGACAAGCCACTGAGAGGACTTACTAGAGGACTGGACTCATGCTGAGGGTCACAATGCGTATGTATGCCCTCGTCGCACGAAAGAATGGGCGGGGCCTCAGGGTGAATGCTGGTTTCTCCTATACTGAACGTTGGACAACGTGCCAACCACAAGGGTTCTTGCCATGGGTAAGGAGGAGTTCTGATTTCTGCATCACACTCACCCCTGGGCAGTGATTGGAGATAAGGTCTCGGTTCTGAAGCCTGAAAACGGAGGTAGGGAAGAGATGATGACCTAAGGCCATGGCGGCTTTTATGTGCTCAGTGTGCGGTCAGCTTTCTGGGTGTTGGTCAGGAGGTCCGGGCTCAGGTTGTGTTCGACAGTGCATTAGTGCCCAGGTTAGACTATATAATTTGGGTAACGTCGAGTGCTGTGTAGGTTTATCCTCATTTAAGGTGCCTGGGCAGCTCATGAGGCAATAATTTTTTTCCTAGAGGGCAGGCAGAGTGCTGCATTGTGGGTCCGGAATTGCCAACCTTGAGGGCTTCGGGGCCAGGAGTGTGAGGACGGAAGTCTGAGAAGACAAGCTAGACTTGGGTTTCAGGGTGAGGGCACGGCAGGTACCCCCTGCAGATCTGAACCAATATCTCATGCATCTGAAGTCAGGGCGAGGATCAGACGTTGGCTCAGGTTGGAGTTTCTGTGCATGACGGCCGCTTCATGAAGGGAGCGGAATCTCGGGGCCATTGAGGTTTTCCCACGTTGGGAGTTGTGGGATGCCCCCTTCAAGGATTCCTTCTGCGGGACAATGGAGACCTATTGGACAGCTCCAGGACATCCCATATGGAATGACTCCAGAGCACCGTTCGCGGATGGATGCCTGGGAAGCCCGCCTCGCATTCCAATTGTCTCCTAGCAACAAGACAGTTTAGATCTGATGGCTCTGCCGGAGCAACCGGGTGGCTGAGTTGAAATGGACTTTCCTGAGGATGGGTCCTAATGTGTTTTTGTGTCCATGAGGGCCTTGGAATGGGGCAGTGGCACCGGGACCCTGAAGTACAATCCTAAGCTTTGGACATGGCTCCCATGCACAGGTTTCCTTGTGGAGACGAGATGAGTTCTGATGGGTGCCTCAGGAAAACCCCTATGCTCGTATTGGAATCAGGCTTTTGAGGACACATGCCTGTAACCCAAAGCAATGGATCCTATTATGGCCTAGGGTCCTGTCTGGTTCAATCTTCTTCTCTGGGGACATCCATCTATGGTATGAGTGGAGGTCGATTATCAGCTGGTGTCAGACAGCCCTTGTTTGTTCCGGGCGACCTACACTATTGGGATGGCCTCAGGGACTTTGGAGGTTTCTCCTAATTTGTACGATTTTGGACCATGGAATGGGCAGAATTCCCATGGATTGGTAGGCACAGTCCTAATGTGTGTCTCCAGGGGCCCAGCCTGGAGGGTGTGTGGCCCAAGACTTTGAAGACAGAAGTCTGAAAACACAAACTCAGCTTAGGTTTGGGACGTAGGTATGGCAGGCCCGATCTACAAACCATGAGAAGAACTCATCAGGATATGAAGAAAGTGAGAGTCTGAGGCGCTTGCTCAGGCTTTTGTCTCTGGATTTTGTATCAGCGATGGCCGTGGAATGTCGGGGAGGCCTCATGGGCCATGGACGAATCTTCCTCTCTGAGGATTTGGCCCGATTCCCAATTGCTTTTCGTCAATCTGTGGGATGGGAGGACTCATTTCAGTTTTGTTACCTCAGGTGTCCCACCAAAAGAGGAATTCCAAAGCAAAGCCGTGGGGAAGACTGAAGGGAAAACCCGAACTATGGTTAAAAATTGGGGCCTAGGGGCATGGCAAGCCCAATATGCTATCTCTTCATCCAGCCACTGAGTGGCCTTACTTGAGGACTGGGCTCAGCCTCAGGGTCACAATGTGCGTTTGTGACCAATGTGGCCGGCGAGCATGGGCGGGGCCTCATGGGCCACACTGGTTTCAACTACACTGAACGTTGGACAACATGCCAACCACAAGGTTTCTTGCCATGGGGAAGGAGTTCTGATTTCTGCATCACCTTCAACCCTGGGCAGTGATTGGAGATAAGGTCTAGGTTCTGAAACCTGAAAACCGAGGTTGGGAAAAGATGACGACCTAAGGCCACGGCGGCTCGATGTGCTCAGTGTGCAGCCAGCTGTCTGGGAGGGGCCAGGGGGTCCAGGCTCAGGCTGTGTCAGAAAGGGCATTAGTGCCCTGGTCAGCCTATGTATTTGGGGTACAGCCAAGGTCGGTGCAGGTTGATCCTCATTTGGGGTTACTGGGTAGCCCCAGAGGACAATGTTTTTATTCTGGTGGGCGGGCATGGTGCTGCATTGTAGATCTGGATTGCCAAACTGGAGGGCTTGTGGGCCAGTAGTCTCACGACCAAAGTCTGAGAACACAAGCTAGGCTTAGGTTTCTGGGTGAGGCCATGGCAGGCACAATCTACAGACCTGAATCGAGATCTCGTGCATCTGAATTCAGGGCGAGGATCTGACGATCGCTCAGGTTGGAGTTTCTGTCCCTGATGGCCCCTTCAGGAATGGGGGGGCATCACGAGGCCATGGGGGTTTTCCCACGATGGGAGTTGTGAGAAGCTCCAAACTGCCGAGAGTCTTCTGCAGGACAATTGAGACCTGTTGCTTGGGTCCAGGCCAATGATTCTGAGCAGGGTTCTAAGGATGGATGGCTGGGTAGCCCACCTCGCATTCCAATTGTCTCCTAGCAACAAGACAGGTTAGATCTTTTGGATCTGTGTGGAGCAACCGAGGACGCTGAGTTGAAATGGACACCCCTGGGGATGGGTCCTAATGAGCTTTTGTGTCTATGGAGACCTTGGAATGAAGCGGTGGCACTGGGGCCCTAAAGGGTTCTCCTAAACAGAGGCTTTGACACAGCTCCAACGTGCAAGTTTCCCATGTGTAGATGAGATGTTTTCTGATGGGTGAGTCAAGAAACAGCTATATGCTGTTTTGATATCCAGGCCTCTGAGGAGAGATGCCTGGAAACCAAAGCAATGAATCTGATTAGTGCCTAGGGGCCTGTTCTTTCCTTTTTTACCTCTGGAGACATCTGTCTATGGGTCTGAGTGCAGGTAGGTGCTCAGTTGGGCTCAGATTGCCCCTGTTTTTCCTGGGAAGCCACCACTATTGAGATGGATCAGGGACTTTGGAGGTTTATCCTATTAGAAGGGTTGTGGCCATTGGAATGGGCACACACAATTCCCTTGGAGAGGGCAAGAACAGTCCTCAGGTTTGGCTCCAGGGGCCTGAGCCTGTAGGTTGTGTAGGCCAGGGCTGTTTGGACAGTTGTCTGAAAACACAAACTCGGCTTATGTTTCGGGTCATAGGTATGGCAGGACTGACCTACAGACCATGAGGAGAACTCTTCGGGATTTGAAAAAAGGGCGAGTGTGAGGCTCCTGCTCAAGTTTTTGTCTCTGGATATCGTGTCACTCATGGTCGTGGAATTTCTGGGTGACTTCATGGGAAATGGACGAGTCTTACTCTCTGGTGGTTTGGCCCCGTCCAAAGACTTGGGGTCAATCTGTGGGCTGGAAGAAGTCTGTTTTATTGTTGTTGTTGTTGTTGTTGTTGTTGTTGTTGTTGTTGTTGTTTTCTTTTTTAACCTCAGGTGTCCCACCAAATGAGGGATTCCAGAGTAGAGCCCTGGGGAGGGGCGACTGGACAATCAGAAATCTGGTTAAAAATTGGGGCCTAGGGACATGTCAAGCCCATTATGACATCTAATGGACAAGCCACTGAGAGGACTTACTAGAGGACTGGACTCATGCTGAGGGTCACAATGCGTATGTATGCCCTCGTCGCACGAAAGAATGGGCGGGGCCTCAGGGTGAATGCTGGTTTCTCCTATACTGAACGTTGGACAACGTGCCAACCACAAGGGTTCTTGCCATGGGTAAGGAGGAGTTCTGATTTCTGCATCACACTCACCCCTGGGCAGTGATTGGAGATAAGGTCTCGGTTCTGAAGCCTGAAAACGGAGGTAGGGAAGAGATGATGACCTAAGGCCATGGCGGCTTTTATGTGCTCAGTGTGCGGTCAGCTTTCTGGGTGTTGGTCAGGAGGTCCGGGCTCAGGTTGTGTTCGACAGTGCATTAGTGCCCAGGTTAGACTATATAATTTGGGTAACGTCGAGTGCTGTGTAGGTTTATCCTCATTTAAGGTGCCTGGACAGCTCATGAGGCAATAATTTTTTTCCTAGAGGGCAGGCAGAGTGCTGCATTGTGGGTCCGGAATTGCCAACCTTGAGGGCTTCGGGGCCAGGAGTGTGAGGACGGAAGTCTGAGAAGACAAGCTAGACTTGGGTTTCAGGGTGAGGGCACGGCAGGTACCCCCTGCAGATCTGAACCAATATCTCATGCATCTGAAGTCAGGGCGAGGATCAGACGTTGGCTCAGGTTGGAGTTTCTGTGCATGACGGCCGCTTCATGAAGGGAGCGGAATCTCGGGGCCATTGAGGTTTTCCCACGTTGGGAGTTGTGGGATGCCCCCTTCAAGGATTCCTTCTGCGGGACAATGGAGACCTATTGGACAGCTCCAGGACATCCCATATGGAATGACTCCAGAGCACCGTTCGCGGATGGATGCCTGGGAAGCCCGCCTCGCATTCCAATTGTCTCCTAGCAACAAGACAGTTTAGATCTGATGGCTCTGCCGGAGCAACCGGGTGGCTGAGTTGAAATGGACTTTCCTGAGGATGGGTCCTAATGTGTTTTTGTGTCCATGAGGGCCTTGGAATGGGGCAGTGGCACCGGGACCCTGAAGTACAATCCTAAGCTTTGGACATGGCTCCCATGCACAGGTTTCCTTGTGGAGACGAGATGAGTTCTGATGGGTGCCTCAGGAAAACCCCTATGCTCGTATTGGAATCAGGCTTTTGAGGACACATGCCTGTAACCCAAAGCAATGGATCCTATTATGGCCTAGGGTCCTGTCTGGTTCAATCTTCTTCTCTGGGGACATCCATCTATGGTATGAGTGGAGGTCGATTATCAGCTGGTGTCAGACAGCCCTTGTTTGTTCCGGGCGACCTACACTATTGGGATGGCCTCAGGGACTTTGGAGGTTTCTCCTAATTTGTACGATTTTGGACCATGGAATGGGCAGAATTCCCATGGATTGGTAGGCACAGTCCTAATGTGTGTCTCCAGGGGCCCAGCCTGGAGGGTGTGTGGCCCAAGACTTTGAAGACAGAAGTCTGAAAACACAAACTCAGCTTAGGTTTGGGACGTAGGTATGGCAGGCCCGATCTACAAACCATGAGAAGAACTCATCAGGATATGAAGAAAGTGCGAGTCTGAGGCGCTTGCTCAGGCTTTTGTCTCTGGATTTTGTATCAGCGATGGCCGTGGAATGTCGGGGAGGCCTCATGGGCCATGGACGAATCTTCCTCTCTGAGGATTTGGCCCGATTCCCAATTGCTTTTCGTCAATCTGTGGGATGGGAGGACTCATTTCAGTTTTGTTACCTCAGGTGTCCCACCAAAAGAGGAATTCCAAAGCAAAGCCGTGGGGAAGACTGAAGGGAAAACCCGAACTATGGTTAAAAATTGGGGCCTAGGGGCATGGCAAGCCCAATATGCTATCTCTTCATCCAGCCACTGAGTGGCCTTACTTGAGGACTGGGCTCAGCCTCAGGGTCACAATGTGCGTTTGTGACCAATGTGGCCGGCGAGCATGGGCGGGGCCTCATGGGCCACACTGGTTTCAACTACACTGAACGTTGGACAACATGCCAACCACAAGGTTTCTTGCCATGGGGAAGGAGTTCTGATTTCTGCATCACCTTCAACCCTGGGCAGTGATTGGAGATAAGGTCTAGGTTCTGAAACCTGAAAACCGAGGTTGGGAAAAGATGACGACCTAAGGCCACGGCGGCTCGATGTGCTCAGTGTGCAGCCAGCTGTCTGGGAGGGGCCAGGGGGTCCAGGCTCAGGCTGTGTCAGAAAGGGCATTAGTGCCCTGGTCAGCCTATGTATTTGGGGTACAGCCAAGGTCGGTGCAGGTTGATCCTCATTTGGGGTTACTGGGTAGCCCCAGAGGACAATGTTTTTATTCTGGTGGGCGGGCATGGTGCTGCATTGTAGATCTGGATTGCCAAACTGGAGGGCTTGTGGGCCAGTAGTCTCACGACCAAAGTCTGAGAACACTAGCTAGGCTTAGGTTTCTGGGTGAGGCCATGGCAGGCACAATCTACAGACCTGAATCGAGATCTCGTGCATCTGAATTCAGGGCGAGGATCTGACGATCGCTCAGGTTGGAGTTTCTGTCCCTGATGGCCCCTTCAGGAATGGGGGGGCATCACGAGGCCATGGGGGTTTTCCCACGATGGGAGTTGTGAGAAGCTCCAAACTGCCGAGAGTCTTCTGCAGGACAATTGAGACCTGTTGCTTGGGTCCAGGCCAATGATTCTGAGCAGGGTTCTAAGGATGGATGGCTGGGTAGCCCACCTCGCATTCCAATTGTCTCCTAGCAACAAGACAGGTTAGATCTTTTGGATCTGTGTGGAGCAACCGAGGACGCTGAGTTGAAATGGACACCCCTGGGGATGGGTCCTAATGAGCTTTTGTGTCTATGGAGACCTTGGAATGAAGCGGTGGCACTGGGGACCTAAAGGGTTCTCCTAAACAGAGGCTTTGACACAGCTCCAACGTGCAAGTTTCCCATGTGTAGATGAGATGTTTTCTGATGGGTGAGTCAAGAAACAGCTATATGCTGTTTTGATATCCAGGCCTCTGAGGAGAGATGCCTGGAAACCAAAGCAATGAATCTGATTAGTGCCTAGGGGCCTGTTCTTTCCTTTTTTACCTCTGGAGACATCTGTCTATGGGTCTGAGTGCAGGTAGGTGCTCAGTTGGGCTCAGATTGCCCCTGTTTTTCCTGGGAAGCCACCACTATTTAGATGGATCAGGGACTTTGGAGGTTTATCCTATTAGAAGGGTTGTGGCCATTGGAATGGGCACACACAATTCCCTTGGAGAGGGCAAGTACAGTCCTCAGGTTTGGCTCCAGGGGCCTGAGCCTGTAGGTTGTGTAGGCCAGGGCTGTTTGGACAGTTGTCTGAAAACACAAACTCGGCTTATGTTTCGGGTCATAGGTATGGCAGGACTGACCTACAGACCATGAGGAGAACTCTTCGGGATTTGAAAAAAGGGCGAGTGTGAGGCTCCTGCTCAAGTTTTTGTCTCTGGATATCGCGTCACTCATGGTCGTGGAATTTCTGGGTGACTTCATGGGAAATGGACGAGTCTTACTCTCTGGTGGTTTGGCCCCGTCCAAAGACTTGGGGTCAATCTGTGGGCTGGAAGAAGTCTGTTTTATTGTTGTTGTTGTTGTTGTTGTTGTTGTTGTTGTTGTTGTTTTCTTTTTTAACCTCAGGTGTCCCACCAAATGAGGGATTCCAGAGTAGAGCCCTGGGGAGGGGCGACTGGACAATCAGAAATCTGGTTAAAAATTGGGGCCTAGGGACATGTCAAGCCCATTATGACATCTAATGGACAAGCCACTGAGAGGACTTACTAGAGGACTGGACTCATGCTGAGGGTCACAATGCGTATGTATGCCCTCGTCGCACGAAAGAATGGGCGGGGCCTCAGGGTGAATGCTGGTTTCTCCTACACTGAACGTTGGACAACGTGCCAACCACAAGGGTTCTTGCCATGGGTAAGGAGGAGTTCTGATTTCTGCATCACACTCACCCCTGGGCAGTGATTGGAGATAAGGTCTCGGTTCTGAAGCCTGAAAACGGAGGTAGGGAAGAGATGATGACCTAAGGCCATGGCGGCTTTTATGTGCTCAGTGTGCGGTCAGCTTTCTGGGTGTTGGTCAGGAGGTCTGGGCTCAGGTTGTGTTCGACAGTGCATTAGTGCCCAGGTTAGACTATATAATTTGGGTAACGTCGAGTGCTGTGTAGGTTTATCCTCATTTAAGGTGCCTGGGCAGCTCATGAGGCAATATTTTTTTTCCTAGAGGGCAGGCAGAGTGCTGCATTGTGGGTCCGGAATTGCCAACCTTGAGGGCTTCGGGGCCAGGAGTGTGAGGACGGAAGTCTGAGAAGACAAGCTAGACTTGGGTTTCAGGGTGAGGGCACGGCAGGTACCCCCTGCAGATCTGAACCAATATCTCATGCATCTGAAGTCAGGGCGAGGATCAGACGTTGGCTCAGGTTGGAGTTTCTGTGCATGACGGCCGCTTCATGAAGGGAGCGGAATCTCGGGGCCATTGAGGTTTTCCCACGTTGGGAGTTGTGGGATGCCCCCTTCAAGGATTCCTTCTGCGGGACAATGGAGACCTATTGGACAGCTCCAGGACATCCCATATGGAATGACTCCAGAGCACCGTTCGCGGATGGATGCCTGGGAAGCCCGCCTCGCATTCCAATTGTCTCCTAGCAACAAGACAGTTTAGATCTGATGGCTCTGCCGGAGCAACCGGGTGGCTGAGTTGAAATGGACTTTCCTGAGGATGGGTCCTAATGTGTTTTTGTGTCCATGAGGGCCTTGGAATGGGGCAGTGGCACCGGGACCCTGAAGTACAATCCTAAGCTTTGGACATGGCTCCCATGCACAGGTTTCCTTGTGGAGACGAGATGAGTTCTGATGGGTGCCTCAGGAAAACCCCTATGCTCGTATTGGAATCAGGCTTTTGAGGACACATGCCTGTAACCCAAAGCAATGGATCCTATTATGGCCTAGGGTCCTGTCTGGTTCAATCTTCTTCTCTGGGGACATCCATCTATGGTATGAGTGGAGGTCGATTATCAGCTGGTGTCAGACAGCCCTTGTTTGTTCCGGGCGACCTACACTATTGGGATGGCCTCAGGGACTTTGGAGGTTTCTCCTAATTTGTACGATTTTGGACCATGGAATGGGCAGAATTCCCATGGATTGGTAGGCACAGTCCTAATGTGTGTCTCCAGGGGCCCAGCCTGGAGGGTGTGTGGCCCAAGACTTTGAAGACAGAAGTCTGAAAACACAAACTCAGCTTAGGTTTGGGACGTAGGTATGGCAGGCCCGATCTACAAACCATGAGAAGAATTCATCAGGATATGAAGAAAGTGAGAGTCTGAGGCGCTTGCTCAGGCTTTTGTCTCTGGATTTTGTATCAGCGATGGCCGTGGAATGTCGGGGAGGCCTCATGGGCCATGGACGAATCTTCCTCTCTGAGGATTTGGCCCGATTCCCAATTGCTTTTCGTCAATCTGTGGGATGGGAGGACTCATTTCAGTTTTGTTACCTCAGGTGTCCCACCAAAAGAGGAATTCCAAAGCAAAGCCGTGGGGAAGACTGAAGGGAAAACCCGAACTATGGTTAAAAATTGGGGCCTAGGGGCATGGCAAGCCCAATATGCTATCTCTTCATCCAGCCACTGAGTGGCCTTACTTGAGGACTGGGCTCAGCCTCAGGGTCACAATGTGCGTTTGTGACCAATGTGGCCGGCGAGCATGGGCGGGGCCTCATGGGCCACACTGGTTTCAACTACACTGAACGTTGGACAACATGCCAACCACAAGGTTTCTTGCCATGGGGAAGGAGTTCTGATTTCTGCATCACCTTCAACCCTGGGCAGTGATTGGAGATAAGGTCTAGGTTCTGAAACCTGAAAACCGAGGTTGGGAAAAGATGACGACCTAAGGCCACGGCGGCTCCATGTGCTCAGTGTGCAGCCAGCTGTCTGGGAGGGGCCAGGGGGTCCAGGCTCAGGCTGTGTCAGAAAGGGCATTAGTGCCCTGGTCAGCCTATGTATTTGGGGTACAGCCAAGGTCGGTGCAGGTTGATCCTCATTTGGGGTTACTGGGTAGCCCCAGAGGACAATGTTTTTATTCTGGTGGGCGGGCATGGTGCTGCATTGTAGATCTGGATTGCCAAACTGGAGGGCTTGTGGGCCAGTAGTCTCACGACCAAAGTCTGAGAACACAAGCTAGGCTTAGGTTTCTGGGTGAGGCCATGGCAGGCACAATCTACAGACCTGAATCGAGATCTCGTGCATCTGAATTCAGGGCGAGGATCTGACGATCGCTCAGGTTGGAGTTTCTGTCCCTGATGGCCCCTTCATGAATGGGGGGGCATCACGAGGCCATGGGGGTTTTCCCACGATGGGAGTTGTGAGAAGCTCCAAACTGCCGAGAGTCTTCTGCAGGACAATTGAGACCTGTTGCTTGGGTCCAGGCCAATGATTCTGAGCAGGGTTCTAAGGATGGATGGCTGGGTAGCCCACCTCGCATTCCAATTGTCTCCTAGCAACAAGACAGGTTAGATCTTTTGGATCTGTGTGGAGCAACCGAGGACGCTGAGTTGAAATGGACACCCCTGGGGATGGGTCCTAATGAGCTTTTGTGTCTATGGAGACCTTGGAATGAAGCGGTGGCACTGGGGCCCTAAAGGGTTCTCCTAAACAGAGGCTTTGACACAGCTCCAACGTGCAAGTTTCCCATGTGTAGATGAGATGTTTTCTGATGGGTGAGTCAAGAAACAGCTATATGCTGTTTTGATATCCAGGCCTCTGAGGAGAGATGCCTGGAAACCAAAGCAATGAATCTGATTAGTGCCTAGGGGCCTGTTCTTTCCTTTTTTACCTCTGGAGACATCTGTCTATGGGTCTGAGTGCAGGTAGGTGCTCAGTTGGGCTCAGATTGCCCCTGTTTTTCCTGGGAAGCCACCACTATTGAGATGGATCAGGGACTTTGGAGGTTTATCCTATTAGAAGGGTTGTGGCCATTGGAATGGGCACACACAATTCCCTTGGAGAGGGCAAGAACAGTCCTCAGGTTTGGCTCCAGGGGCCTGAGCCTGTAGGTTGTGTAGGCCAGGGCTGTTTGGACAGTTGTCTGAAAACACAAACTCGGCTTATGTTTCGGGTCATAGGTATGGCAGGACTGACCTACAGACCATGAGGAGAACTCTTCGGGATTTGAAAAAAGGGCGAGTGTGAGGCTCCTGCTCAAGTTTTTGTCTCTGGATATCGTGTCACTCATGGTCGTGGAATTTCTGGGTGACTTCATGGGAAATGGACGAGTCTTACTCTCTGGTGGTTTGGCCCCGTCCAAAGACTTGGGGTCAATCTGTGGGCTGGAAGAAGTCTGTTTTATTGTTGTTGTTGTTGTTGTTGTTGTTGTTGTTGTTGTTGTTGTTTTCTTTTTTAACCTCAGGTGTCCCACCAAATGAGGGATTCCAGAGTAGAGCCCTGGGGAGGGGCGACTGGACAATCAGAAATCTGGTTAAAAATTGGGGCCTAGGGACATGTCAAGCCCATTATGACATCTAATGGACAAGCCACTGAGAGGACTTACTAGAGGACTGGACTCATGCTGAGGGTCACAATGCGTATGTATGCCCTCGTCGCACGAAAGAATGGGCGGGGCCTCAGGGTGAATGCTGGTTTCTCCTATACTGAACGTTGGACAACGTGCCAACCACAAGGGTTCTTGCCATGGGTAAGGAGGAGTTCTGATTTCTGCATCACACTCACCCCTGGGCAGTGATTGGAGATAAGGTCTCGGTTCTGAAGCCTGAAAACGGAGGTAGGGAAGAGATGATGACCTAAGGCCATGGCGGCTTTTATGTGCTCAGTGTGCGGTCAGCTTTCTGGGTGTTGGTCAGGAGGTCCGGGCTCAGGTTGTGTTCGACAGTGCATTAGTGCCCAGGTTAGACTATATAATTTGGGTAACGTCGAGTGCTGTGTAGGTTTATCCTCATTTAAGGTGCCTGGGCAGCTCATGAGGCAATAATTTTTTTCCTAGAGGGCAGGCAGAGTGCTGCATTGTGGGTCCGGAATTGCCAACCTTGAGGGCTTCGGGGCCAGGAGTGTGAGGACGGAAGTCTGAGAAGACAAGCTAGACTTGGGTTTCAGGGTGAGGGCACGGCAGGTACCCCCTGCAGATCTGAACCAATATCTCATGCATCTGAAGTCAGGGCGAGGATCAGACGTTGGCTCAGGTTGGAGTTTCTGTGCATGACGGCCGCTTCATGAAGGGAGCGGAATCTCGGGGCCATTGAGGTTTTCCCACGTTGGGAGTTGTGGGATGCCCCCTTCAAGGATTCCTTCTGCGGGACAATGGAGACCTATTGGACAGCTCCAGGACATCCCATATGGAATGACTCCAGAGCACCGTTCGCGGATGGATGCCTGGGAAGCCCGCCTCGCATTCCAATTGTCTCCTAGCAACAAGACAGTTTAGATCTGATGGCTCTGCCGGAGCAACCGGGTGGCTGAGTTGAAATGGACTTTCCTGAGGATGGGTCCTAATGTGTTTTTGTGTCCATGAGGGCCTTGGAATGGGGCAGTGGCACCGGGACCCTGAAGTACTCTCCTAAGCTTTGGACATGGCTCCCATGCACAGGTTTCCTTGTGGAGACGAGATGAGTTCTGATGGGTGCCTCAGGAAAACCCCTATGCTCGTATTGGAATCAGGCTTTTGAGGACACATGCCTGTAACCCAAAGCAATGGATCCTATTATGGCCTAGGGTCCTGTCTGGTTCAATCTTCTTCTCTGGGGACATCCATCTATGGTATGAGTGGAGGTCGATTATCAGCTGGTGTCAGACAGCCCTTGTTTGTTCCGGGCGACCTACACTATTGGGATGGCCTCAGGGACTTTGGAGGTTTCTCCTAATTTGTACGATTTTGGACCATGGAATGGGCAGAATTCCCATGGATTGGTAGGCACAGTCCTAATGTGTGTCTCCAGGGGCCCAGCCTGGAGGGTGTGTGGCCCAAGACTTTGAAGACAGAAGTCTGAAAACACAAACTCAGCTTAGGTTTGGGACGTAGGTATGGCAGGCCCGATCTACAAACCATGAGAAGAACTCATCAGGATATGAAGAAAGTGCGAGTCTGAGGCGCTTGCTCAGGCTTTTGTCTCTGGATTTTGTATCAGCGATGGCCGTGGAATGTCGGGGAGGCCTCATGGGCCATGGACGAATCTTCCTCTCTGAGGATTTGGCCCGATTCCCAATTGCTTTTCGTCAATCTGTGGGATGGGAGGACTCATTTCAGTTTTGTTACCTCAGGTGTCCCACCAAAAGAGGAATTCCAAAGCAAAGCCGTGGGGAAGACTGAAGGGAAAACCCGAACTATGGTTAAAAATTGGGGCCTAGGGGCATGGCAAGCCCAATATGCTATCTCTTCATCCAGCCACTGAGTGGCCTTACTTGAGGACTGGGCTCAGCCTCAGGGTCACAATGTGCGTTTGTGACCAATGTGGCCGGCGAGCATGGGCGGGGCCTCATGGGCCACACTGGTTTCAACTACACTGAACGTTGGACAACATGCCAACCACAAGGTTTCTTGCCATGGGGAAGGAGTTCTGATTTCTGCATCACCTTCAACCCTGGGCAGTGATTGGAGATAAGGTCTAGGTTCTGAAACCTGAAAACCGAGGTTGGGAAAAGATGACGACCTAAGGCCACGGCGGCTCGATGTGCTCAGTGTGCAGCCAGCTGTCTGGGAGGGGCCAGGGGGTCCAGGCTCAGGCTGTGTCAGAAAGGGCATTAGTGCCCTGGTCAGCCTATGTATTTGGGGTACAGCCAAGGTCGGTGCAGGTTGATCCTCATTTGGGGTTACTGGGTAGCCCCAGAGGACAATGTTTTTATTCTGGTGGGCGGGCATGGTGCTGCATTGTAGATCTGGATTGCCAAACTGGAGGGCTTGTGGGCCAGTAGTCTCACGACCAAAGTCTGAGAACACTAGCTAGGCTTAGGTTTCTGGGTGAGGCCATGGCAGGCACAATCTACAGACCTGAATCGAGATCTCGTGCATCTGAATTCAGGGCGAGGATCTGACGATCGCTCAGGTTGGAGTTTCTGTCCCTGATGGCCCCTTCAGGAATGGGGGGGCATCACGAGGCCATGGGGGTTTTCCCACGATGGGAGTTGTGAGAAGCTCCAAACTGCCGAGAGTCTTCTGCAGGACAATTGAGACCTGTTGCTTGGGTCCAGGCCAATGATTCTGAGCAGGGTTCTAAGGATGGATGGCTGGGTAGCCCACCTCGCATTCCAATTGTCTCCTAGCAACAAGACAGGTTAGATCTTTTGGATCTGTGTGGAGCAACCGAGGACGCTGAGTTGAAATGGACACCCCTGGGGATGGGTCCTAATGAGCTTTTGTGTCTATGGAGACCTTGGAATGAAGCGGTGGCACTGGGGACCTAAAGGGTTCTCCTAAACAGAGGCTTTGACACAGCTCCAACGTGCAAGTTTCCCATGTGTAGATGAGATGTTTTCTGATGGGTGAGTCAAGAAACAGCTATATGCTGTTTTGATATCCAGGCCTCTGAGGAGAGATGCCTGGAAACCAAAGCAATGAATCTGATTAGTGCCTAGGGGCCTGTTCTTTCCTTTTTTACCTCTGGAGACATCTGTCTATGGGTCTGAGTGCAGGTAGGTGCTCAGTTGGGCTCAGATTGCCCCTGTTTTTCCTGGGAAGCCACCACTATTTAGATGGATCAGGGACTTTGGAGGTTTATCCTATTAGAAGGGTTGTGGCCATTGGAATGGGCACACACAATTCCCTTGGAGAGGGCAAGTACAGTCCTCAGGTTTGGCTCCAGGGGCCTGAGCCTGTAGGTTGTGTAGGCCAGGGCTGTTTGGACAGTTGTCTGAAAACACAAACTCGGCTTATGTTTCGGGTCATAGGTATGGCAGGACTGACCTACAGACCATGAGGAGAACTCTTCGGGATTTGAAAAAAGGGCGAGTGTGAGGCTCCTGCTCAAGTTTTTGTCTCTGGATATCGCGTCACTCATGGTCGTGGAATTTCTGGGTGACTTCATGGGAAATGGACGAGTCTTACTCTCTGGTGGTTTGGCCCCGTCCAAAGACTTGGGGTCAATCTGTGGGCTGGAAGAAGTCTGTTTTATTGTTGTTGTTGTTGTTGTTGTTGTTGTTGTTGTTGTTGTTTTCTTTTTTAACCTCAGGTGTCCCACCAAATGAGGGATTCCAGAGTAGAGCCCTGGGGAGGGGCGAAAGGACAATCAGAAATCTGGTTAAAAATTGGGGCCTAGGGACATGTCAAGCCCATTATGACATCTAATGGACAAGCCACTGAGAGGACTTACTAGAGGACTGGACTCATGCTGAGGGTCACAATGCGTATGTATGCCCTCGTCGCACGAAAGAATGGGCGGGGCCTCAGGGTGAATGCTGGTTTCTCCTACACTGAACGTTGGACAACGTGCCAACCACAAGGGTTCTTGCCATGGGTAAGGAGGAGTTCTGATTTCTGCATCACACTCACCCCTGGGCAGTGATTGGAGATAAGGTCTCGGTTCTGAAGCCTGAAAACGGAGGTAGGGAAGAGATGATGACCTAAGGCCATGGCGGCTTTTATGTGCTCAGTGTGCGGTCAGCTTTCTGGGTGTTGGTCAGGAGGTCTGGGCTCAGGTTGTGTTCGACAGTGCATTAGTGCCCAGGTTAGACTATATAATTTGGGTAACGTCGAGTGCTGTGTAGGTTTATCCTCATTTAAGGTGCCTGGGCAGCTCATGAGGCAATATTTTTTTTCCTAGAGGGCAGGCAGAGTGCTGCATTGTGGGTCCGGAATTGCCAACCTTGAGGGCTTCGGGGCCAGGAGTGTGAGGACGGAAGTCTGAGAAGACAAGCTAGACTTGGGTTTCAGGGTGAGGGCACGGCAGGTACCCCCTGCAGATCTGAACCAATATCTCATGCATCTGAAGTCAGGGCGAGGATCAGACGTTGGCTCAGGTTGGAGTTTCTGTGCATGACGGCCGCTTCATGAAGGGAGCGGAATCTCGGGGCCATTGAGGTTTTCCCACGTTGGGAGTTGTGGGATGCCCCCTTCAAGGATTCCTTCTGCGGGACAATGGAGACCTGTTGGACAGCTCCAGGACATCCCATATGGAATGACTCCAGAGCACCGTTCGCGGATGGATGCTTGGGAAGCCCGCCTCGCATTCCAATTGTCTCCTAGCAACAAGACAGTTTAGATCTGATGGCTCTGCCGGAGCAACCGGGGTGGCTGAGTTGAAATGGACTTTCCTGAGGATGGGTCCTAATGTGTTTTTGTGTCCATGAGGGCCTTGGAATGGGGCAGTGGCACCGGGACCCTGAAGTACTCTCCTAAGCTTTGGACATGGCTCCCATGCACAGGTTTCCTTGTGGAGACGAGATGAGTTCTGATGGGTGCCTCAGGAAAACCCCTATGCTCGTATTGGAATCAGGCTTTTGAGGACACATGCCTGTAACCCAAAGCAATGGATCCTATTATGGCCTAGGGTCCTGTCTGGTTCAATCTTCTTCTCTGGGGACATCCATCTATGGTATGAGTGGAGGTCGATTATCAGCTGGTGTCAGACAGCCCTTGTTTGTTCCGGGCGACCTACACTATTGGGATGGCCTCAGGGACTTTGAGGTTTCTCCTAATTTGTACGATTTTGGACCATGGAATGGGCAGAATTCCCATGGATTGGTAGGCACAGTCCTAATGTGTGTCTCCAGGGGCCCAGCCTGGAGGGTGTGTGGCCCAAGACTTTGAAGACAGAAGTCTGAAAACACAAACTCAGCTTAGGTTTGGGGACGTAGGTATGGCAGGCCCGATCTACAAACCATGAGAAGAACTCATCAGGATATGAAGAAAGTGCGAGTCTGAGGCGCATGCTCAGGCTTTTGTCTCTGGATTTTGTATCAGCGATGGCCGTGGAATGTCGGGGAGGCCTCATGGGCCATGGACGAATCTTCCTCTCTGAGGATTTGGCCCGATTCCCAATTGCTTTTCGTCAATCTGTGGGATGGGAGGACTCATTTCAGTTTTGTTACCTCAGGTGTCCCACCAAAAGAGGAATTCCAAAGCAAAGCCGTGGGGAAGACTGAAGGGAAAACCCGAACTATGGTTAAAAATTGGGGCCTAGGGGCATGGCAAGCCCAATATGCTATCTCTTCATCCAGCCACTTAGTGGCCTTACTTGAGGACTTGCCTCAGCCTGAGGGTCACAATGTGCGTTTGTGACCAATGTGGCCGGCGAGCATGGGCGGGGCCTCATGGGCCACACTGGTTTCAACTACACTGAACGTTGGACAACATGCCAACCACAAGGTTTCTTGCCATGGGGAAGGAGTTCTGATTTCTGCATCACCTTCAACCCTGGGCAGTGATTGGAGATAAGGTCTAGGTTCTGAAACCTGAAAACCGAGGTTGGGAAGAGATGACGACCTAAGGCCATGGCGGCTCTTTGTGCTCAGTGTGCGGCCAGCTGTCAGGGATGGGCCAGGAGATCCAGGCTCAGGCTGTGGCAGAAAGGGCATTAGTGCCCTGGTCAGCCTATGTATTTGGGGTACAGCCAAGGTCGGTGCAGGTTGATCCTCATTTGGGGTTACTGGGTAGCCCCAGAGGACAATGTTTTTCTTCTGGAGGGCGGGCAGGGTGCTGCATTGTAGTTCTGGATTGCCAAACTGGAGGGCATGTGGGCCAGTAGTCTGACGACCAAAGTCTGAGAACACAAGCTAGGCTTAGGTTTCTTGGTGAGGCCATGGCAGGCACAATCTACAGACCTGAATCGAGATCTCGTGCATCTGAAGTCAGGGCAAGGATCAGACGATCGCTCAGGTTGGAGTTTCTGTCCCTGATGGCCCCTTCATGAATGGGGGGGCATCACGAGGCCATGGGTGTTTTCCCACGATGGGAGTTGTGAGAAGCTCCAAACTGCAGAGAGTCTTCTGCAGGACAATTGAGACCTGTTGCTTGGGTCCAGGCCAATGATTCTGAGCAGGGTCTTAAGGATGGATGGCTGGGTAGCCCACCTCGCATTCCAATTGTCTCCTAGCAACAAGACAGTTTAGATCTCCTGGATCTGTGGGGAGCAACCGAGGACGCTGAGTTGAAATGGACACCCCTGGGGATGGGTCCTAATGAGCTTTTGTGTCTATGGAGACCTTGGAATGAAGTGGTGGCACTGGGGCCCTAAAGGGTTCTCCTAAACAGAGGCTTTGACACAGCTCCAACGTGCAAGTTTCCCATGTGTAGATGAGATGTTTTCTGATGGGTGAGTCAAGAAACAGCTATATGCTGTTTTGATATCCAGGCCTCTGAGGAGAGATGCCTGGAAACCAAAGCAATGGATCTGATTAGTGCCTAGGGGCCTATTCTTTCCTTTTTTACCTCTGGAGACATCTGTCTATGGGTCTGAGTGCAGGTAGGTGCTCAGTTGGGCTCAGATTGCCCCTGTTTTTCCTGGGAAGCCACCACTATTGAGATGGATCAGGGACTTTGGAGGTTTATCCTATTAGAAGGGTTGTGGCCATTGGAATGGGCACACACAATTCCCTTGGAGAGGGCAAGTACAGTCCTCAGGTTTGGCTCCAGGGGCCTGAGCCTGTAGGTTGTGTAGGCCAGGGCTGTTTGGACAGTAGTCTGAAAACACAAACTCGGCTTATGTTTCGGGTCATAGGTATGGCAGGACTGACCTACAGACCATGAGGAGAACTCTTCGGGATTTGAAAAAAGGGCGAGTGTGAGGCTCCTGCTCAAGTTTTTGTCTCTGGATATCGTGTCACTCATGGTCGTGGAATTTCTGGGTGACTTCATGGGAAATGGACGAGTCTTACTCTCTGGTGGTTTGGCCCCGTCCAAAGACTTGGGGTCAATCTGTGGGCTGGAAGCAGTCTGTTTTGTTGTTGTTGTTTTCTTTTTTAACCTCAGGTGTCCCACCAAATGAGGGATTCCAGAGTAGAGCCCTGGGGAGGGGCGACTGGACAATCAGAAATCTGGTTAAAAATTGGGGCCTAGGGACATGTTCATGCCCATTATGACATCTAATGGACAAGCCACTGAGAGGACTTACTAGAGGACTGGACTCATGCTGAGGGTCACAATGCGTATGTATGCCCTCGTCGCAGGCAAGAATGGGCGGGGCCTCAGGGTGAATGCTGGTTTCTCCTACACTGAACGTTGGACAATGTGCCAACCACAAGGGTTCTTGTTATGGGTAAGGAGGAGTTCTGTTTCTGCATCACACTCACCGCTGGGCAGTGATTGGAGATAAGGTCTCGGTTCTGAAGCCTGAAAACGGAGGTAGGGAAGAGATGATGACCTAAGGCCATGGCGGGTTTTATGTGCTCAGTGTGCGGTCAGCTTTCTGGGTGTTGGTCAGGAGGTCCGGGCTCAGGTTGTGTTCGACAGTGCATTAGCGCCCAGGTTAGACTATATAATTTGGGTAACGTCGAGTGCTGTGTAGGTTTATCCTCATTTAAGATGCCTGGGCAGCTCATGAGGCAATAATTTTTTTCCTAGAGGGCAGGCAGAGTGCTGTATTGTGGGTCCGGAATTGCCAACCTTGAGGGCTTCGGGGCCAGGAGTGTGAGGACGGAAGTCTGAGAAGACAAGCTAGACTTGGGTTTCAGGGTGAGGGCACGGCAGGTACCTTCTGCAGATCTGAACCAATATCTCATGCATCTGAAGTCAGGGCGAGGATCAGACGTTGGCTCAGGCTGGAGTTTCTGTGAATGACGGCCGCTTCATGAAGGGAGCAGAATCTCGGGGCCATTGAGGTTTTCCCACGTTGGGAGTTGTGGAATGCCCCCTTCAAGTATTCCTTCTCCGGGACAATTGAGACCTGTTGGACAGCTCCAGGACATCCCATATGGAATGACTCCTGAGCACCGTTCGCGGATGGATGCCTGGGAAGCCTGCCTCGCATTCCAATTGTCTCCTAGCAACAAGACAGTTTAGATCTGATGGCTCTGCCGGAGCAACCGGGTGGCTGAGTTGAAATGGACTTTCTTGAGGATGGGTCCTAATGTGTTTTTGTTTCCATGAGGGCCTTGGAATGGGGCAGTGGCACCGGGACCCTGAAGTACTCTCCTAAGCTTTGGACATGTCTCCCATGCACAGGTTTCCTTGTGGAGACGAGATGAGTTCTGATGGGTGCCTCAGGAAAACCCCTATGCTCGTATTGGAATCAGGCTTTTGAGGACACATGCCTGTAACCCAAAGCAATGGATCCTATTATGGCCTAGGGTCCTGTCTGGTTCAATCTTCTTCTCTGGGGACATCCATCTATGGTATGAGTGGAGGTCGATTATCAGCTGGTGTCAGACTGACACTTTTTTGTTCCGGGCGACCTACACTATTGGGATGGCCTCAGGGACTTTGGAGGTTTCTCCTAATTTGTACGATTTTGGACCATGGAATGGGCAGAATTCCCATGGATTGGTAGGCACAATCCTAATGTGTGTCTCCAGGGGCCCAGCCTGGAGGGTGTGTGGCCCAAGACTTTGAAGACAGAAGTCTGAAAACACAAACTCAGCTTAGGTTTGGGGACGTAGGTATGGCAGGCCCGATCTACAAACCATGAGAAGAACTCTTCAGGATATGAATAAAGTGCGAGTCTGAGGCATTTGCTCAGGCTTTTGTCTCTGGATTTTGTATCAGCAAGGGCCGGGGAATGACGGGGAGGCCTCATGGGCCATGCACGAATACTCCTCTCTGAGGATTTTGCCCGATTCCCAATTGTTTTCATCAATCTGTGGGATGGGATGACTCATTTCAGTTTTGTTACCTCAGGTGTCCCACCAAAAGAGGAATTCTAAAGCAAAGCCGTGGGGAAGACTGAAGGGACAACCCGAACTATGGTTAAAAATTGGGGCCTAGGGGCATGGCAAGCCCAATATGCTATCTCTTCATCCAGCCACTGAGTGGCCTTACTTGAGGACTGGGCACAGCCTGAGGGTCACAATGTGCGTTTGTGACCAATGTGGCCGGCGAGCATGGGCGGGGCCTCATGGGCCACACTGGTTTCAACTAAACTGAACGTTGGACAACATGCCAACCACAAGGTTTCTTGCCATGGGGAAGGAGTTCTGATTTCTGCATCACCTTAAACCCTGGGCAGTTTTTGGAGATAAGGTCTAGGTTCTGAAACCTGAAAACCGAGGTTGGGAAAAGATGACGACCTAAGGCCACGGTGGCTCGATGTGCTCAGTGTGCGGCCAGCTGTCTGGGAGGGGCCAGGGGGTCCAGGCTCAGGCTGTGTCAGAAAGGGCATTAGTGCCCTGGTCATCCTATGTATTTGGGGTACAGCCAAGGTCGGTGCAGGTTGATCCTCATTTGGGGATACTGGGTAGCCCCAGAGGACAATGTTTTTCTTCTGGAGTGCGGGCAGGGTGCTGCATTGTAGTTCTGGATTGCCAAACTGGAGGGCTTGTGGGCCAGTAGTCTGACGACCAAAGTCTGAGAACACAAGCTAGGCTTAGGTTTAGGGGTGAGGCCATGGCAGGCACAATCTACAGACCTGAATCGAGATCTCGTGCATCTATAGTCAGGGCGAGGATCAGACGATCGCTCAGGTTGGAATTTCTGTCCCTGATGGCCCCTTCTTGTATGGGGGGGGCATCACGAGGCCATGGGGGTTTTCCCACGATGGGAGTTGTGAGAAGCTCCAAACTGCAGAGAGTCTTCTGCAGGACAATTGAGACCTGTTGTTTGGCTCCAGGCCAATGATTCTGAGCAGGGTTCTAAGGATGGAAGGCTGAGTAGCCCACCTCTAATTCCAATTGCCTCCTAGCAACAGGACAGGTTAGATCTCCTGGATCTGTGGGGAGCAACCGAGGACGCTGAGTTGAAATGGACACCCCTGGGGATGGGTCCTAATGTGCTTTTGTGTCTATGGAGACCTTGGAATGAAGCGGTGGCACTGGGGCCCTAAAGGGTTCTCCTAAACAGAGGCTTTGACACAGCTCCAACGTGCAAGTTTCCCATGTGTAGATGAGATGTTTTCTGATGGGTGAGTCAAGAAACAGCTATATGCTGTTTTGATATCCAGGCCTCTGAGGAGAGATGCCTGGAAACCAAAGCAATGGATCTGATTAGTGCCTAGGGGCCTGTTCTTTCCTTTTTTACCTCTGGAGACATCTGTCTATGGGTCTGAGTGCAGGTAGGTGCTCAGTTGGGCTCAGATCGCCCCTGTTTTTCCTGGTAAGCCACCACTATTGAGATGGATCAGGGACTTTGGAGGTTTATCCTATTAGAAGGGTTGTGGCCATTGGAATGGGCACACACAATTCACTTGGAGAGGGCAAGTACAGTCCTCAGGTTTGGCTCCAGGGGCCTGAGCCTGTAGGTTGTGTAGGCCAGGGCTGTTTGGACAGTTGTCTGAAAACACAAACTCGGCTTATATTTCGGGTCATAGGTATGGCAGGACTGATCTACAGACCATGAGGAGAAGTCTTCGGGATTTGAAAAAAGGGCGAGTGTGAGGCTCCTGCTCAAGTTTTTGTCTCTGGATATCGTGTCACTCATGGTCGTGGAATTTCTGGGTGACTTCATGGGAAATGGATACTCTCTGGTGGTTTGGCCCCGTCCAAAGACTTGGGGTCAATCTGTGGGCTGGAAGAAGTCTGTTTTATTGTTGTTGTTGTTGTTGTTGTTGTTGTTTTCTTTTTTAACCTCAGGTGTCCCACCAAATGAGGGATTCCAGAGTAGAGCCCTGGGGAGGGGCGACTGGACAATCAGAAATCTGGTTAAAAATTGGGGCCTAGGGACATGTCAAGCCCATTATGACATCTAATGGTCCAGCCACTGAAAGGACTTACTAGAGGACAGGACTCATGCTGAGGGTCACAATGCGTATGTATGCCCTCGTCGCACGAAAGAATGGGCGGGGCCTCAGGGTGAATGCTGGTTTCTCCTACACTGAACGTTGGACAACGTGCCAACCACAAGGGTTCTTGCCATGGGTAAGGAGGAGTTCTGATTTCTGCATCACACTCACCCCTGGGCAGTGATTGGAGATAAGGTCTCGGTTCTGAAGCCTGAAAACGGAGGTAGGGAAGAGATGATGACCTAAGGCCATGGCGGCTTTTATGTTCTCAGTGTGCGGTCAGCATTCTGGGTGTTGGTCAGGAGGTCCGGGCTCAGGTTGTGTTCGACAGTGCATTAGTGCCCAGGTTAGACTATATAATTTGGGTAAAGTCGAGTGCTGTGTAGGTTTATCCTCATTTAAGGTGCCTGGGCAGCTCATGAGGCAATAATTTTTTTCCTAGAGGGCAGGGAGAGTGCTGCATTGTGGGTCCGAAATTGCCAACCTTGAGGGCTTCGGGGCCAGGAGTGTGAGGACGGAAGTCTGAGAAGACAAGCTAGACTTGGGTTTCAGGGTGAGGGCACGGCAGGTACCCCCTGCAGATCTGAACCAATATCTCATGCATCTGAAGTCAGGGCGAGGATCAGACGTTGGCTCAGGTTGGAGTTTCTGTGCATGACGGCCGCTTCATGAAGGTAGCGGAATCTCGGGGCCATTGAGGTTTTCCCACGTTGGGAGTTGTGGGATGCCCCCTTCAAGGATTCCTTCTGTGGGACAATTGAGACCTGTTGGACAGCTCCAGGACATCCCATATGGAATGAGTCCAGAGCACCTTCGGGGATGGATGCCTGGGAAGCCCGCCTCGCATTCCAATTGTCTCCTAGCAACAAGACAGTTTAGATCTGATGGCTCTGCTGGAGCAACCGGGGTGGCTGAGTTGAAATGGACTTTCCTGCGGATGGGTCCTAATGTGTTTTTGTGTCCATGAGGGCCTTGGAATGGGGCAGTGGCACCGGGACCCTGAAGTACAATCCTAAGCTTTGGACATGGCTCCCATGCACAGGTTTCCTTGTGGAGACGAGATGAGTTCTGATGGGTGCCTCAGGAAAACCCCTATGCTCGTATTGGAATCAGGCTTTTGAGGACACATGCCTGTAACCCAAAGCAATGGATCCTATTATGGCCTAGGGTCCTGTCTGGTTCAATCTTCTTCTCTGGGGACATCCATCTATGGTATGAGTGGAGGTCGATTATCAGCTGGTGTCAGACAGCCCTTGTTTGTTCCGGGCGACCTACACTATTGGGATGGCCTCAGGGACTTTGGAGGTTTCTCCTAATTTGTACGATTTTGGACCATGGAATGGGCAGAATTCCCATGGATTGGTAGGCACAGTCCTAATGTGTGTCTCCAGGGGCCCAGCCTGGAGTGTGTGTGGCCCAAGACTTTGAGGACAGAAGTCTGAAAACACAAACTCAGCTTAGGTTTGGGGACGTAGGTATGGCAGGCCCGATCTACAAACCATGAGAAGAACTCTTCAGGATATGAAGAAAGTGCGAGTCTGAGGTGCTTGCTCAGGCTTTGGTCTCTGGATTTTGTGTCAACGATGGCCGTGGAATGTGGGCAGGCCTCATGGGCCATGGACGAATCTTCCTCTCTGTGGATTTGGCCCGGTCCCAATTGTTTTTCGTCAATCTGTGGGATGGGAGGTCTCCTTTCAGGTTTGTTAACTCAGGTGTCACAACCAAAGAGGAATTCCAAAGCAGAGCCCTGGGGAAGAGTGAAGAGACAACCCAAACTATGGTTAAAATTTGGGGCCTAGGGGCATGGAAGGCCCAATATGCTGTCTCTTCATCCAGCCACTGAGAGGCCTTGCTTGAGGACTGGGCTCATGCTGATGGTCACAATGTGTGTTTGTGACCAATGTGGCTTGCGAGCATGGGCGGGGCCTCATGGGCCACACTGGTTTCATCTACACTGAACTTTGGACAACATGCCAATCACAAGGTCTCTTGCCATGGGGAAGGAGTTCTGATTTCTGCATCATTTTCTACCCTGGGCAGTGGTTGGAAATAAGGTCTAGGTTCGGAAGCCTGAAAACCGCAGTTTGGAAGAGATGATGACCTAAGGTCATGGTGGGTCTGATGTGCTCAGTGTGCGGTCAGCTGCCTGGTTGTTGGTCAGGAGGTTCGGGCTCAGGTTGTGTCAGACAGTGCATTAGTGCCCAGGTTATACTATATAATTTGGGTTCAGTCGAGTGCCGTGTATGTTAGTCCTCATTTGAGGTGCCTGGGCAGCTCATTAGGCAAGATATTTTTTCTAGAGGGCAGGCAGAGTGCGCCATTGTGGGTCCGGAATTGCCAAACTGGAGGGCCTCTGCGCCAGTAATGTGAGGACAGAAGTCTGAGACCACAAGCTACACTTGGGCTTCAGGCCGAGGGCAAGGCAGGTACCCCCTGCACATCTGAAACAATATCTCATTCATCTGAAGTCACGGCAAGGATCAGACGTTGGCTCAGGTTGGAGTTTCTGTGCATGACTGCCCGTTCATGAACGGAGAGGAATCTCAAGGTCATGGAGGTTTTCCCACGTTGGGAGTTGTGGGATGCCCCCTTCAAGGATTCCGTATGTGGGACAATTGAGACCTGTTGGGCAGCTCCAAAACATCCCATATGGAATGACTCCACAACACCGTTCGAGGATGGATGCCAGGGAAGCACGCCTCGCATTCCTATTGTCTCCTAGCAACAAGACAGTTGAGAACGGATGGCTCTGCGGGAGCAACCGGGGTAGCTGAGTTGAAATGGAATTTCCTGAGCATGGGGCCTAATATGTGTGTGTCTATGAGAACCTTGGAATGGGGTGGTGGCACCGGGACTCTGAGGTATTCTCCTAATATTTTGACATAGGTTCCATGCACAAGTTTCCTCGTGGAGACGAGATTTTTTCTGATGGTGCCTCAGGAAACACCCTATGCTGGTATTGGAATCCAGGTTTTGAGGAGACATCCTGTAAACAAAAGCAATGGATCCTATTATGGCCTAGGGTCCTGTCTGGTTCCATCTCCATCTCTGGGTCATCCATCTATGGTAAGAGTGGAGGTAGATGCTCAGCTGGTGTCAGACTGCCTTTGTTTGTAAAAGAGACGTACATATTGGGATGGCCTCGGGGACTATGGAGGGTTCTCCTAATTTGTACAATTTTGGACAATGGAATTGGCAGAATTCCCATGCATGGGGTAGGCACAGTCCTAATGTGTGGCTCCAGGGGCCCCAGCCTGGAGGGTGTGTGGCCCAGGACGTTGAGGACAGAAGTCTGAAAACACAAACTCAACTTAGGTTTGGGGACATAGGTATGGGAGGCCCAATCTACAACCATGAGAAGAACTCTTCAGGATATTTAGAAAGAGCGAGTCTGAGGCTCTTGCTCAGGCTTTGGTCTCTTGATTTTGTGTCTACGATGGCCGTGGAATGTGGGGAGGCCACATGGGCCATGGACGAATCTTCCTCTCTGTGGATTTGGCCCGGTCCCAATTGTTTTTCGTCAATCTGTGGGATGGGAGGTCTCCTTTCAGGTTTGTTACCTCAGGTGTCCCAACCAAAGAGGAATTCCAAAGCAGAGCCCTGGGGAAGAGTGAAGGGACAACCCAAACTATGGTTAAAATTTGGGGCCTAGGAGCATGGCAGGCCCCATATGCTGTCTCTTCATCCAGCAATGAGAGGCCTTACTTGAGGACTGGGCTTAGGCTGAGGGTCACAATGTGTGTTTGTGACCAATGTGGCTTGCGAGCATGGGCGGGGCTTCATGGGCCACACAGGTTTCAACTACACTGAACTTTGGACAACATGCCAATCACAAGGTCTCTTGCCATGGGTAAGGATTTCTGATTTCTGCATCATTTTCAACCCTGGGCAGTGGTTGGAGATAAGGTCTAGGTTCAGAAGCCTGAAAACCGCAGTTGGGAAGAGATGATGACCTAAGGCCATGGTGGGTCTGATGTGCTCAGTGTGCGGTCAGCTACCTGGTTGTTGGTCAGGAGGTTCGGGCTCAGGTTGTGTCAGACAGTGCATTTGTGCCAAGGTTAGACTATATAATTTGGGTACAGTCGAGTGCCGTGTAGGTTGATCCTCATTTGAGGTGCCTGGGCAGCTCATTAGGCAAGATATTTTTTCTAGAGGGCAGGCAGAGTGCTGCATTGTGGGTCCAGAATTGCCAAACTTGAGGGCTTCTGGGCCAGTAGTGTGAGGACAGAAGTCTGAGAACACAAGCTAGACTTGGGCTTCAGGTCGAGGGTAAGGCAGGTACCCCCTGCACATCTGAACCAATATCTCATGATCTGAGGTCATGGCAAGGATCAGACGTTGGCTCAGGTAGCAGTTTCTGTGCATGACTGTCCCTTCTTGAACGGAAAGGAATCTCAAGGCCATGGAGGTTTTCCCACGTTGGGAGTTGTGGGATGCCCCCTTCACGGATTCCTTCTGCGGGACAATTGAGACCTGTTGGGCAGCTCCAAAACATCCCATATGGAATGACTCCAGAGCACCGTTGGAGGATGGATGCCAGGGAAGCCCACCTCGCACTCCAATTGTCTCCTAGCAACAAGACAGTTGAGATCGGATGGGTCTGCGGGAGCAACTGGGGTTGCTGAGTTGAAATCAACTTTCCTGAGCATGGGGACTAATATGTGTTTGTGTCCAAGAGGACCTTGGGATGGGGCGGTGCCACCGGGACTCTGAAATATTCTCCTAATATTTTGACATAGGACCCATGCACAAGTTTCCTCGTGGAGATGAGATTTTTCTGATAAGTGCCTCAGGAAACCCCCTTTACTGGTATTGGAATCCAGGATTTTGAGGAGACATGCCTGTAAACCAAAGCAATGGATCCGATTACGGCCTAGGGTCCTGTTGGTTCAATCTCCTTCTCTTGGGACATCCATCTATGGTATGAGTGCAGGTAGATGCTCAGCTGGTGTCAGACCGCAGTTGTTTGTCCACAGAGATCTACATATTCGGATGGCTTCGGGGACTTTGGAGGGTTCTCCTAATTTGTACAATTTTTGACAATGGAATGGGCAGAATTCCCATGCATGGGGTAGGCACAGTCCTAATGTGTGGCTCCAGTGGCCCTAGCTTAAAGGGTGTGTGGCCCAAGACTTTGAGGACAGAAGTCTGAAAACACAAACTCAGCTTAGGTTTGGGGACGCAGGAATGGCAGGCCCAATCTACAAACCACGAGAAGAACTCTTCAGGATATGAAGAAAGAGCGAGTCTGAGGCACTTGCTCAGGCTTTGGTCTCTGGATTTTGTGTCAACGATGGTCGTGGAATGAGGGGAGGCCTCATGGGCCATGGACGAATCTTCATCTCTTGGGATTTGGCCTGGTCCCAGTTGTTTTTTGTCAATCTGTGGGATGGGAGGTCTCCTTTCAGGTTTGTAACCTCAGGTGACCCAACCAAAGAGTAATTCCAAAGCAGAGCCCTGGGGAAGAGTGAAGGGACAACCCAAACTATGGTTAAAATTTGGGGCCTAGGGGCATGGCAGGCCCCATATGCTGTCTCTTCATCCAGCCACTGAGAGGCCTTACTTGAGGACAGGGTTCAGGCTGAGGGTCACAATGTGTGTTTGTGACCAATGTGGCTTGCGAGCATGGGCAGGGCCTCATGGGCCACACTGGTTTCAACTACGCTGAACTTGTTCAACATGCCAATCACAAGGTCTCTTGCCATGGGGAAGGATTTCTGATTTCTGCATCATTTTCAACCCTGGGCAGTGGTTGGAGATAAGGTCTAGGTTCAGAAGCCTGAAACCGCAGTTGGGAAGAGATGATGACCTAAGGCCATGGTGGATCTGATGTGCTCAGTGTGCGGTCAGCTGCCTGGATGTTGGTCAGGGGGTTCGGGCTCAGGTTGTGTCAGACAGTGCATTTGTGCCCAGGTTATACTCTACAATGGGTACAGTCGAGTACCGTGTAGTTTGATCCTCATTTGAGGTGCCTGGGCAGCTCATTAGGCACGATATTTTTTCTAGAGAGCAGGCAGAGTGCTGCATTGTGGGTCCGGAATTGCCAAACGTGAGGGCTTCTGGGCCAGTAGTGTGAGGACAGAAGTCTGAGAACACAAGCTAGACTTGGGCTTCAGGCCGAGGGCAAGGCAGGTACCCCCTGCACATCTGAACCAATATCTCATGCATCTGAAGTCACGGCTAATTCAGTCGTTGGCTCGGGTTGTAGTTTCTGTGCATGACTGCCCCTTCATGAACAGAGAGGTATCTCAAGGCCATGGAGGTTTTCCCACGTTGGGAGTTGTGGGATGCCCCCTTCAAGGATTCCTTCTGCGGGAAAATTGAGACCTGTTGGGCAGCTCCAAAACATCCCATATGGAATGACTCCAGAGCACCGTTCGAGGATGGATGCCAGGAAAGTCCGCCTCGCATTCCAATTGTCTCCTAGCAACAAGACAGTTGAGATCCGATGGCTCTGCGGGAGCAACCGGGGTGGCTGAGTTGAAATGGACTTTCCTGAGCATGGGGCCTAATGTGTGTTTGTGTCCATGAGGACCTTGGAATGGGGCGGTGGCACCGGGACTCTGAAGTATTCTCCTAAATTTTTGACATAGGTCCCATGCACAAGTTTCCTCGTGGAGACGAGATTTTTTCTGATGGGTGCCTCAGGAAACCCCCTATGCTGGTATTGGAATCCAGGATTTTGAGGAGACATGCCTGTAAACCAAAGCAATGGATCCTATTATGGCCTAGGGTCCTTTCTGGTACCATATCCTTCACTGGGGACATCCATCTATAGTATGAGTCGAGGTAGATGCTAAGCTGGTGTCAGACCACCCTTGTTTGTCCAAAGACCTAGATATTGGGATGGCCTCGGGGATTTTGGAGGGTTCTCCTAATTTGTACAATTTTGGACAATGGAATGGGCAGAATTCCCATGCATGAGGTAGGCACAGTCCTAATGTGTGGCTCCGGGGGCCCCAGCTTGGAGGGTGTGTGGCCCAGGACTTTGAGGACAGAAGTCTGAAAACAGAAACTCAGCTTAGGTTTGGGGACGTAGGTATGGCAGGCCCAATCTAAAAACCATGAGAAGAACTCTTCAGGATTTGAAGATAGAGCGAGTCTGAGACGATTGCTCAGGCTTTGGTCTCTGGATTTTGTGTCAACGATGGCCGTGGAATGGGGGGAGGCCTCATGGGCAATGGACGAATCTTCCTCTCTGTGGATTTGGCCCAGTCCCAATTGTTTTTCGTCAATCTGTGTGATGGGAGGTCTCCTTTCAGGTTTGTTACCTCAGGTGTCCCAACCAAAGAGGAATTCCAAAGCAGAGCCCTGGGGAAGAGTGAAGGGACAACCCAAACTATCGTTAAAATTTGGGGCCTAGGGGCATGGCAGGCCCCATATGCCATCTCTTCATCCAGCCACTGAGAGGCCTTACTTGAGGACTGGGTTCAGGCTGAGGGTCACAATGTATGTTTGTGACCAATGTGGCTCGGGAGCATGGGCGGTGCCTCATGGGCCACACTGGTTTCAACTACACTGAACTTTGGACAACATGCCAATCACAAGGTCTCTTGCCATGGGGAAGGAGTTCTGATTTCTGCATCATTTTCAACCCTGGGCAGTGGTTGGAGATAAGGTCTAGGTTCGGAAGCCTGAAACCGCAGTTGGGAAGAGATGATGACCTAAGGCCATGGTGGTTCTGATGTGCTCAGTGTGCGGTCAGCTGCCTGGATGTTGGTCAGGAGGTTCGGGCTCAGGTTGTGTCAGACAGTGCATTTGTGCCGAGGTTAGACTCTACAATTTGGGTACAGTCGAGTGTCGTGTAGTTTGATCCTCATTTGAGGAGCCTGGGCAGCTCATTAGGCACGATATTTTTTCTAGAGAGCAGGCAGAGTGCTGCATTGTGGGTCCGGAATTGCCAAACGTGAGGGCTTCTGGGCCAGTAGTGTGAGGACAGAAGTCTGAGAACACAAGCTAGACTTGGGCTTCAGGCCGAGGGCAAGGCAGGTACCCCCTGCACATCTGAACCAATATCTCATGCATCTGAAGTCATGGCTAATTCAGTCGTTGGCTCGGGTTGTAGTTTCTGTGCATGACTGCCCCTTCATGAACGGAGAGGAATCTCAAGGCCATGGAGGTTTTCCCACGTTGGGAGTTGTGGAATGCCCCCTTCAAGGATTCCTTCTGCGGGACAATTGAGACCTGTTGGGCAGCTCCAAAACATCCCATATGGAATGACTCCAGAGCACCATTCGAGGATGGATGCAAGGGAAGTCCGCCTCGCATTCCAATTTTCTCCTAGCAACAAGACAGTTGAGATCCGATGGCTCTGCGTGAGCAACCGGGATTGCTGAGTTGAAATGGACTTTCCTGAGCATAGGGCCTAATGTGTGTTTGTGTCCATGAGGACCTTGGAATGGGGCGGTGGCACCGGGACTCTGAAGTATTCCTCTAAATTTTTGACATAGGTCCCATGCACAAGTTTCCTCGTGGAGACGAGATTTTTTCTGATGGGTGCCTCAGGAAACCCCCTATGCTGGTATTGGAATCGAGGATTTTGAGGAGACATGCCTGTAAACCAAAGCAATGGAACCGATTATGGCCTAGGGTCCTTTCTGGTACCATATCCTTCACTGGGGACATCCATCTATGGTATGAGTGGAGGTAGATGCTCAGCTGGTGTCAGACCGCCTTTGTTTGTCCACTGAGACCTACATATTGGGATCGCCTCGGTTACTTTGGAGGGTTCTCCTAATTTGTACAATTTTGGAAAATGGAATGGGCAGAATTACTATGCATGGGGTAGGTACAATCTTAATGTGTGGCTCCAGGGGCCCCAGCCTGGAGGGTGTGTGGCCCAGGACTTTGAGGACAGAAGTCTGAAAACACAGACTCAGCTTAGGTTAGGGGACGTAGGTATGGCAGGCCCAATCTACAAACCATGAGAAGAACTCTTCATGATATGAAGAAAGAGCGAGTCTGAGGCGCTTGCTCAGGCTTTGGTCTCTGGATTTTGTGTCAACGATGGCCGTGGAATGTGGGGAGACCTCATGGGACATGGACGAATCTTCCTCTGTGGATTTGGACCGATCCCAATTGTTTTTCGTCAATCTGTGGGATGTGAGGTCTCCTTTCAGGTTTGTAACCTCAGGTGTCCCAACCAAAGAGGAATTCCAAAGCAGAGCCCTGGGGAAGAGTGAAGGGACAACCCAAACTATGGTTATAATTTGGGGCCTTGGGGCATGGCAGGCCCCATATGCTGTCTCTTCACCAACCACTGAGAGGCCTTACTTGAAGACTGGGCTCAGCTGAGGGTCACAATGTGTGTTTGTGACCAATGTGGCCCCCGAGCATGGGCGGAGCCTCATGGGCCACACTGGTTTCATCTACACTGAACTTTGGACATTATGCCAATCACAAGGTCTCTTGCCATGGGGAAGGAGTTCTGATTTCTGCATCATTTTCAACCCTGGGCAGTGGTTGGAGATAAGGTCTAGGTTCGGAAGCCTGAAAACCGCAGTTGGGAAGAGATGATGACTTAAGGCCATGGTGGGTCTGATGTGCTCAGTGTGCGGTCAGCTGCCTGGTTGTTGGTCAGAAGGTTCGGCCTCAGGTTGTGTCAGACAGTGCATTATTGCCCAGGTTAGACTATGTAATTTGGGTACAGTCGAGTGCCGTGTATGATGATCCTCATTTGAGGTGCCTGGGCAGCTCATTAGGCAAGATATTTTTTCTAGAGAGCAGGCAGAGTGCTGCATTGTGGGTCCGGAATTGCCAAACCTGAGGGCTTCTGAGCCAGTAGTGTGAGGACAGAAGTCTGAGAACACAAGCTAGACTTGGGCTACAGGCCGAGGGCAAAGCAGGTACCCCATGCACATCTGAGCCAATATTCATGCATCTGAAGTCACGGCGAGGCTCAGACGTTGGCTCAGGTTGAAGTTTCTGTGCATGACTGCCCCTTCATGAACGGAGAGGAATCTCAAGGCCATGGAGGTTTTCCCACGTTGGGAGTTGTGAGATTTCCCCTTCAAGGATTCCTTCTGCAAGACAATTGCGACCTGTTGGGCAGCTCCAGGACATCCCATATGGAATGACTCCAGAGCACCGTTCGAGGATGGATGCTAGGGAAGCCCGCCTCGCATTCAAATTGTCCCCTAGCAACAAGTCAGTGGAGATCGGATGGCTCTGCGAGAGCAACCGGAGTGGCTGAGTTGAAATGGACTTTCCTTAGCATGGGGCCTAATGTGTGTTTGTGTCCATGAGGACCTAGGAATGGAGCGGTGGCACCGGAACTCTGAAGTATTCTCCTAAGATTTTGACATAGGTCCAATGCACAAGTTTCCTCGTGGAGACGAGATGTTTTCTGATGGGTGCCTCAGGAAACACCCTATGCTGGTATTGGAATCCAGGATTTTGAGGAGTCATGACTGTAAACCAAAGCAATGGATCCGATTATGACCTAGGGTCCTGTCTGGTACCATATCCTTCTCTGGGGACATCCATCTATGGTATGAGTGGACGTAGATACTCAGCTGGTGTCAGACCGCCCTTGTTTGTCCACTGAGACCTACATTTTGGGATGGCCTCAGGGACTTTGGAGGGTTCTCCTAATTGGTACAATTTTGGACAATGGAATGGGCAGAATTCCCATGCATTGGGTAGGCACAGTCCTAATGTGTGGCTCCAGTGGCCCCAGCCTGGAGGGTGTGTGGCACAGGACTTTGAGGACAGAAGTCTGAAAACACAAACTCAGCTTAGGTTTGGGGACGTAGGTATGGCAGGTCCAACCTACAAACCATGAGAAGAAATCTTCAGAATACGAAGAAAGAGCGAGTCTGAGACGATTGCTCAGGCTTTGGTCTCTGGATTTGTGTCAACGATGGCCGTGGAATGTGGGGAGGCCTCATGGGCCATGGATGAATCTTCCTCGCTGTGGATTTGGATCGGTCCCAATTGTTTTTTGTCAATCTGTGGGATTGGAGGTCTCCTTTCAGGTTTGTTACCTCAGGTGTCCCAACCAGGAGGAATTCCAAACCAGAGCCCTGGGGAAGAGTGAAGGGACAACCCAAACTATCGTTAAAATTTGGGGCCTAGGGGCATGGCAGGCCCCATATGCTGTCTCTTCACCAGCCACTGAGAGGCCTTACTTGAGGCCTGGGCTCAGGCTGAGGGTCACAATGTGTGTTTGTGACCAATGTGGCTCGCGAGCATGGGCGGGGCCTCATGGGCCACACTGGTTTCATCTACACTGAACTTTGGACAACATGCCAATCACAAGGTCTCTTGCCATGGTGAAGGAGTTCTGATTTCTGCATCATTTTCAACCCTGGGCAGTGGTTGGAGATAAGGTCTAGGTTCGGAAGCCTGAAAACCGCAGTTGGGAAGAGATGATGACCTAAGGCCATGGTGGGTCTGATGTGCTCAGTGTGCGGTCAGCTGCCTGGTTGTTAGTCAGGAGTTTCGGGCTCAGGTTGTGTCAGACAGGGAATTAGTGCCTAGGTTAGACTATATAATTTGGATACAGTCGAATGCCATGTAGGTTGATCTTTATTTGAGGTGCCCGTGCAGTTCCTTAGGCAAGATATTTTTTCGAGAGGTCAGGCAGAGTGCTGCATTGTGGGTCCAGAATTGCCAAACGTGAGGTCTTCTGGGCCAGTAGAGTGAGGACAGAAGTCTGAGACCACAAGCTAGACTTGGGCTTCAGGCCGAGTGCAAGGCAGGTACCCCCTGCACATCTGAACCAATATCTCATGCATCTGAAGGCACGGCGAGGATCAGACGTTGGCTCAGGTTGGGGTTTCTGTGCATGACTGCCCCTTCATGAACGGAGAGGAATCTCAAGGCCATGAAGGTTTTCCCACTTTGGGAGTTGTGGGATGCCCCGTTCAAGGATTCCTTCGCGGGACAATTGAGACCTGTTGGGCAGCTCCAAAACATCCCATATGGAATGACTCCAGAGCACCGTTCGAGGATGGATTCCAGGGAAGCCTGCCTTGCATTCCAATTGTCTCCTTGCAATAAGACAGTTGAGATCGGATGGCTCTGCGGGAGCATCCTGGTTGGCTGAGTTGATATGGACTTTCCTGAGCATTGGGCCTAATGTGTGTTTGTGTCCATGAGGACCTTGGAATGGGTCGGTGGCACTGGGACTCTGAAGTATTCTCCTAAGATTTTGACATAGGTCCCATGCACAAGTTTCCTCGTGGAGACGAGATTTTTTCTGATGGGTGCCTCAGGAAACCCCCTATGCTGGTATTGGAATCCAGGATTTTGAGGAGACATGCCTTTAAACCAAAGCAATGGATCCGAATATGGCCTAGGGTCCTGTCTGGAACCATATCCTTCTCTGGGGACATCCATCTATGTTATAGGTGGAGGTAATGGTCAGCTGGTGTAGGACCGCCCTTGTTTGTCCACAGAGACCTACATATTGGGATGGCCTCGGGGACTTTGGAGGGTTCTCCTAATTGGTACAATTTTGGACAATGGAATGGGCAGAATTCCCATGCATGGGGTAGGGACAGTCCTAATGTGTGGCTCCAGGGGCCCCAGCCTGGAGGGTATGTGGCCCAGGAATTTGAGGACAGAAGTCTGAAAACACAAACTCAGCTTAGGTTGGGGGACGTAGGTATGGCAGGCCCAATCTACAAACCATGAGAAGAGCTCTTCAGGATACGAAGAAAGAGCGAGTCTGAGGCGCTTGCTCAGGCTTTGGTCTCTGGATTTTGGGTCAACGATGGCCGTGGATTAAGGGGAGGCCTCATGGGCAATGGACGAATCTTCCTCTCTGTGGATTTGGCCCGGTCCCAATTGTTTTTCGTCAATCTGTGGGATGGGAGGTCTCCTTTCAGGTTTGTAACCTCAGGTGTCCCAACCAAAGAGGAATTCCAAAGCAGAGCCCTTGGGAAGAGTGAAGGGTCAACCCAAACTATGGTTATAATTTGGGTCCTAGGGGCATGGCAGGCCCCATATACTGTCTCTTCATCCAGCCTCTGAGAGGCCTTACTTGAGGACGGGGATCACGCAGAGGGTCACAATGTGTGTTTGTGACCAATGTGGCCCGCGAGAAGGGGCCGGGCCTCATGGGCCACCCTGGTTTCAACTACACTGAACTTTGGACAACATGCCAATCACAAGGTCTCTTGCCATGGGGAAGGAGTTCTGATTTCTGCATCATTTTCAACCCTGGGCAGTGGTTGGAGATAAGGTCTAGGTTCGGAAGCCTGAAAACCGCAGTTGGGAAGAGATGATGACCTAAGGCCATGGTGGGTCTGATGTGCTCAGTGTGCGGTCAGCTGCCTGGTTGTTGGTCAGGAGGTTCGGGCTCAGGTTGTGTCAGACAGTGCATTATTGCCCAGGTTAGACTATGTAATTTGGGTACAGTCGAGTGCCGTGTATGATGATCCTCATTTGAGGTGCCTGGGCAGCTCATTAGGCATATATTTTTTCTAGAGAGCAGGCAGAGTGCTGCAATGTGGGTCCGGATTTGCCAAACGTGAGGGCTTCTGGGCCAGTAGTGTGAGGACAGAAGTCTGAGAACACAAGCTAGACTTGGGCTTCAGGCCGAGGGCAAGGCAGGTACCCCCTGCACATCTGAACCAATATCTCATGCATCTGAAGTCACGGCGAGGATCAGACGTTGGCTCAGGTTGAAGTTTCTGTGCATGACTGCCCCTTCATGAACGGAGAGGAATCCCAAGGCCATGGAGGTTTTCCCACGTTGGGAGTTGTGGGATGTTCCCTTCAAGGATTCCTTCTGCGGCACAATTGAGACCTGTTGGGCGGCTCAAAACATCCCATATGGAATGTATCCAGAGCACCGTTCAAGGATGGATGCCAGGGAAGCCCGCCTCGCATTCCAATTGTCTCCTAGAAACAAGACAGTGGAGATCGGATGGCTCTGCGGGAGCAACCGGGGTGGCTGAGTTGAAATGGACTTTCCTGAGCATGGAGCATAATGTGTGTTTGTGTCCATGAGGGTCTAGGAATGGAACGGTGGCACCGGGACTCTGAAGTATTCTCCTAAGATTTTGACATAGGTCCCATGCACAAGTTTCCTCGTGGAGACGAGATGTTTTCTGATGGGTGCCTCAGGAAACCCCCTATGCTGGTATTGGAAACCAGGATTTTGAGGAGTCATGACTGTAAACCAAAGCAATGGATCCGATTATGGCCTAGGGTCCTGTGTTGTACCATATCCTTCTCTAGGGACATCCATCTATGGTATGAGTGGACGTAGATACTCAGCTGGTGTCAGACCGCCCTTGTTGGCCACTGAGACCTACATATTTGGATGGCCTCGGGGACATTAGAGGGATCTCCTCATTGGTACAATTTTGGACAATGGAATGGGCAGAATTCCCATGCATGGGGTAGGCACATTCCTAATGTTGGCTCCACGGGCCCCAGCCTGGAGTGTTTGTGGCCCAGGACGTTGAGGACAGAATTCTGAAAACACAAACTCAGCTTAGGTTTGGGGACGTAGGTATGGCTGGCCCAATCTACAAACCATGATAAGAAATCTTCAGAATACGAAGAAAGAGCGAGTCTGAGGCGATTGCTCAGGCTTTGGTCTCTGGATTTTGTGTCAACGATGGCCGTGGAATCGGGGGAGGCCTCATGGGCCATGGACGAATCTTCCTCTCTGTGGATTTGGAACGGTCCCAATTGTTTTTCGTCAATCTGTGGGATGGGAGGTCTCCTTTCAGGTTTGTTACCTCAGGTGTCCCAACCAGGAGGAATTCCAAAGCAGAGCCCTGGGGAAGAGTGAAGGGACAACCCAAACTATGGTTAAAATTTGGGGCCTAGGGGCATGGCAGGCCCCATATGCTGTCTCTTCATCCAGCCACTGAGAGGCCTTACTTGAGGACTGGGCTCAGGCTGAGGGTCACAATGTGTGTTTGTGACCAATGTGGCCCGCGAGAAGGGGCCGGGCCTCATGGGCCACACTGGTTTAAACTACACTGAACTTTGGACAACATACCAATCACAAGGTCTCTTGCCATGGGGAAGGAGTTCTGATTTCTGCATCATTTTCAACCATTGGCAGTGTTTGGAGAAAAGGTCTAGGTTCAGAAGCCTGAAAACCGCAGTTGGGAAGAGATGATGACCTAAGGCCATGGTGGGTCTGATGTGCTCAGTGTGCGGTCAGCTGCCTGGTTGTTGGTCAGGAGGTTCGGGCTCAGGTTGTGTCAGACAGTGCATTAGTGACCAGGTTACACTGTATAATTTGGGTACAGTCGAGTGCCGTTTAGGTTGATCCTCATTTGAGGAGCCTGGGCAGCTCATTAGGCAAGATATTTTTTCTAGAGGGCAGGCAGAGTGCTGCATTATGGGCCCGGAATTGCCAAACTTGAGGGCTTCTGGTTCAGTAGTGTGAGGACAGAAGTCTGAGAACACAAGCTAGACTTGGGCTTCAGGCCGAGGGCAAGGCAGGTACCCCCTGCACATCTGAACCAATATCTCATGCATCTGAAGTCACGGCGAGGCTCAGACGTTGGCTCAGGTTGAAGTTTCTGTGCATGACTGCCCCTTCATGAACGGAGAGGAATCCCAAGGCCATGGAGGTTTTCCCACGTTGGGAGTTGTGGGATGCCCCCTTCAAGGATTCCTTCTGCGGCACAATTGAGACCTGTTGGGCAGCTCCAAAACATCCCATATGGAATAACTCCAGAGCACCGTTGGAGGATGGATGCCATGGAAGCCCGCCTCACATTCCAATTGTCTCCTAGCAACAAGACAGTGGCGATCGGATGGCTCTGCGGGAGCAACCGGGGTGGCTGAGTTGAAATGGACTTACCTGAGCATGGGGCCTAATGTGTGTTTGTGTCCATGAGGACCTTGGAATGGGGAAGTGGCACCGGGACTCTGAAGTATTCTCCTAAGGTTTTGACATAGGTTCCATGCACAACTTTCCTCATGGAGACGAGATGTTTTCTGATGGGTGCCTCAGGAAACCCCCTATGCTGGTATTGGAATCCAGGATTTTTGAGGAGACATGCCTGTAAACCAAAGTAATGGATCTGATTATGGCCTAGGGTCCTGTCAGGTTCCATCTCCTTCTTTGGGGACATCCATCTATGTTTTGAGTGGAGCTAGTTGCTCAGCTGGTGTCAGACCGCCCTTGTTTGTCCAAAGAGACCTACATATTGGGATGGCCTAGGGGACTTTGGAGGGATCTCCTAATTTGTAAATTTTGGATTATGGAATGGGCAGAATTCCCATGCATGAAGTAGGCACAGTCCTAATGTGTCGCTCCAGGGGCCCCAGGCTGGAGGGTGTGTGGCCCAGGACTCTGAGGACAGAAGTCGGAAAACACAGAATCAGCTTAGGTTTGGGGACGTAGGTATGGCAGGCCCAATCTACAAGCCATGAGAAGAACTCTTCAGGATATGAAGAAAGAGCGAGTCTGAGGCGCTTGCTCAGGCTTTGGTCTCTGGATTTTGTGTCAACAATGGCCATGGAATGTGGGGAAGCCTCATGGGCCATGGAAGAAACTTCCTCTCTTAGGATTTGGCCCGGCCCCAATTGTTTTCGTCAATCTGTGGGACGGGAGGTCTCCTTTCAGGTTTGTTACCTCAGGTGTCCCAACCAAAGAGGAATTGCAAAGCAGAGCCCTGGGGAAGATTGAAGGGACAACCCAAACTATGGTTAAAATTTGGGGCCTAGGGGCATGGCAGGCCCCATATGCTGTCTCTTCATCCAGCCACTGAGAGGCCTTACTTGAGGACTGGGCTCAGGCTGAGGGTCACAATGTGTGTTTGTGACCAATGTGTCCCGTGAGCATGGGCGGGGCCTCATGGGCCACACTGGTTTCAACTACACTGAACTTTGGACAACATGCCAATCACAAGGTCTCTTGCCATGGGGAAGGAGTTCTGATTTCTGCATCATTTTCAACCATAGGCAGTGGTTGGAGAAAAGGTCTAAGTTCGGAAGCCTGAAAACCGCAGTTGGGAATAGATGATGACCTAAGGCCATGGTGGGTCTGATGTGCTCAGTGTGCGGTCAGCTGCCTGGTTGTTGGTCAGGAGGTTCGGGCTCAGGTTGTGTCAGACAGTGCATTAGTGCCCAGGTTATACTATATAATTTGGGTACAGTGGAGTGCCCGGTAGGTTGATCCTCATTTGAGGTGCCTGGGCAGCTCATTAGGCCAGATATTTTTTCTAGAGGGCAGGCAGAGTGCTGCATTGTGGGTCCGGAATTCCAAACGTGAGCGCTTCTGGGCCAGTAGTGTGAGGACAGAAGTCTGAGAACACAAGCTAGACTTGGGCGTCACCGAGGGCAAGGCAGGTACCCCCTGCACATCTGAACCAATATCTCATGCATCTGAAGTCACGGCGAGGATCAGACGTTGACTCAGGTTGTAGTTTCTGTGCATGACTGCCCTTCATGAACGGAAAGGAATCTCAAGGCCATGCAGGTTTTCCCTCGTTGGGAGTTGTGGGATGCCCCCTTCAAGGATTCCTTCTGCGGGACAATTGAGACCTGTTGGGCAGCTCCAAAACATCCCATATGGAATGACTCCAGAGCACTGTTTGAGGATGGATGCCAGGGAAGCCCGCCTCGCATTCCAATTGTCTCCTAGCTACAAGGCAGTGGAGATCGGATGGCTCTGCGGGAGCAACCAGGGTGGCTGATTTGAAATGGACAGCTCCCGAGCATGGGGCCTAATGTGTGGTTGTGTCCATGAGGACCTTGGAATGGGGAAGTGGCACCGGGACTCTGAAGTATTCTCCTAAGATTTTGACATAGGTCCCATGCACAAGTTTCCTCGTGGAGACGAGGTGTTTTCTGATGGGTGCCTCAGGAAACCCCCTATGCTGGTATTGGAATCCAGGATTTTAAGAGACATGCCTGTAAACCAAAGCAATGGATCCGATTATGGCAGGGTCCTGTCTGGTTCCATGTCCTTCTCTGGGGACATCCATCTATGGTATGATTGGAGGTAGATGCTCAGCTGGTGTCAGACCGCCCTTGTTGTCCAAAGAGACCTACATATTGGGATGGCCTCGGGTACTTTGGAGGGATCTCCTAATTTGTACAATTTTGTACAATGCAATGGGCAGAATTCCCATGCATGAAGTAGGCACAGTCCTAATGTGTGGCTCCAGGGGCCCCAGCCTTGAGTGTGTGTGGCCCAGGACTTTGAGGACAGAAGTCGGAAAACACAGAATCAGCTTAGGTTTGGGGACGTAGGTATGGCAGGCCCAATCTACAAGCCATGAGAAAAACTCTTCAGGATATGAAGAAAGAGCGAGTCTGAGGCGCTTGCTCAGGCTTTGGTCTCTGGATTTTGTGTCAACGATGGCCGTGGAATGTGGGGAAATCTCATGGGCCATGGACGAAACTTCCTCTCTTGGGATTTGGCACGGTCCCAATTGCTTTTCTTCAATCTGTGGGATGGGAGGTCTCCTCTCAGGTTTGTTACCTCAGGGTCCCAACCAAAGAAGAATTCCAAAGCAGAGCCCTGGGGAAGAGTGAGGGGACAACCAAAACTATGGTTAAAATTTGGGGCCTAGGGGCATGGAAGGCCCCATATGCCAATTACAAGGTCTCTTGCCATGGGGAAGGAGTTCTGATTTCTGCATCCTTTTCAACCCTGGGCAGTGGTTGGAGATAAGGTCTAGGTACGGAAGTCAGAAAACCGCATTTGGGAAGAGATGATGACCTAAGGCCATGGTGGGTCTGATGTGCTCAGTGTGCGGTCAGGTGCCTAGTTGTTGGTGAGGAGGTTCGGGCTCAGGTTGTGTCAGACAGTGCATTAGTGCCCAGGTTAGACTATATAATTTGGGTACAGTCGAGTGTCGTGTAGGTTGATCCTTATTTGAGGTGCCCGGGCAGTTCATTAGGCAAGATATTTTTTCTATAGGGCAGGCAGAGTGTTGCATTGTGGGTCCGGAATTGCCAAACGTGAGGGCTTCTGGGCTAGGAGTGTGAGGACAGAAGTCTGAGAACACAACCTTAACTTGGGCTTCAGGCCGAGGGAACTGCAGGTGTCCCCTGCAGATCTGAACCAATATCTCAAGCATATGAAGTCACGGCGAGGAACAGACGTTGTCTCCGGTTGGAGTTTCTGTGCATGACTGCCCCTTCATGAACGAAGCGGAGTCTCAAGGCTCTTAACGTTTTCCCACGTTGGGAGTAGTGGGATGCCCCCTTCAAGGATTCCTTATTCGGGACATTTGAGACTTGTTGGGCAGCTCCAGGACATTTCCTATGGAATGACTCCAGAGCATTGTTCTAAGATGGATGCCAGGGAAGATCGCCTCGCATTCCAATTGTCTCCTAACAACAAGACAGTTGAGATCTGATGGCTCTGCGGGAGACACCAGGGAGGCTGAGTTGAAATGGACTTTCCCGAGGTAAGTTCCTAAAGTGTGTTTGTGCCCATGGGAACCTTGGAATGGGGCGGTGGCACCGGGACCCTGAAGTATTCTCCTAAACTTTTGACATAGCTCCCATGCTCAAGTTTCCTTGTGCAGATGAGGTTTGTTCTGATGGGTGCCTCAGGAAACCCCCTATGCTTGTATTGGAATTCAGGCTTTTGAGGAGACATGCCTGTAAACCAAAGCATGGATCTGATTATGGCCTAGGGTCATGTCTGGTTCCATCTTCTTCTCTAGGGACATCCATCTATGTCATGTGTGGAGATAGATTCTCAGCTGGTGTCAGACCGCCCTTGTTTGTCCCGGGAGACCTACACTCTTGGGATGGCCTCGGGGACTTTGCAGGGTTCTCCTAATATGTAGATATTGAACAATGGAATGGGCAGAATTTCCATGCATGGGGTAAGCACAGTCCTAATGTGTGGCTCCAGGGGCCCCATCCTGGAGGGTGTGTGGCCCTGGAATTTGAGGACAGAAGTCTGAAAACACAAACTCAGCTTAGGTTTGGGGACGTAGGTATGGCAGGCCCAATCTACAAACCATGAGAATAAAACTTCAGGATATGAAGAAAGAGCGAGTCTGAGGCGCTTGCTCAGGCTTTGTTCTCTGGATTTTGTATCAACGATGACCGTGGAATGTGGCGAGGCCTCATGGGTCATGGACGAATCTTCCTCTCGGTGGATTGGCCCGGTCCCAATGGTTTTTCGTCAATCTGTGGGATGGGAGGTCTCCTTTCAGGTTTGATACCTCAGGTGCCCCAAACAAAGAGGAATTCCAAAGCAGAGCCCTGGGGAAGAGAGAAGGGACTAGACAGTTGAGATCTGATGGCTCTGCGGGAGAAACCGGGGTGGCTGAGTTGAAATGGACTTTCTTGAGGATGGGGCTTAATGTGTGTTTGTGTCCATGAGGGCCTTGGAATGGAGGCTAGCCTGGAGGTTGTGTGGGTCCAGGCTGTGGGCACAGATGTCTGGAAACACAAACTCAGCTTATGAGTGGCGCCTAGTGTATGGCAGGCCGGATGTATAGCCCAATAGGGAGCTCCTGGGCCTCTGAAACAAGGGCGAGTGGGAGGCGTTCCTTCAGGCTTTTGTCTCTGGATGTTGTGTCCGGGATAGCCGTGGATTGGACGGGTGGCCTCAGGGACTATGGACGAGTATCTCTGTCTGGGGATTTGTCCCAGCTCCCAAGAGTTTGGGGTCATTTTGTGTGAAGGGTGGAGTCGTGTTGTCTGGCTCATGTGTCTCTCCAAGAAAGGGATTCGAGAGCAGATCCCGCGGTACGGGCGGGGTGACTGGAAAACTCAAACACTGGTGAGGATTGGGTGCATAGCGGCCTGGCAAGCCCCATATGTGGGCTCTTGGTCCAGGCCCTGACAGGCCTTTCTTTGACATGGGGCTCATGCTGAGGGTCACTGTTTGAATTTGTGCTGCTGCACCCACGGTTGGGCGTGGAATCATGGGACATGAAGGTTTATCTCACCCTGAAGGTGTGATTCCATGCCAAGAGCAAGCTTTACAGCCATGGGGAAGGAGGAGTTCTCTTTTGTGCTTGCGATACCCAGCTGTGTGGAGAATTGATATAATGTCTAGGTTCAGATATCTGAAAACCAAGGTTAGGAAGAGGTGACAGCATAAGACCATGGCGTGACCGAAGTGCTGGGTGTGCGGCCAGCTGTCTCCTTGTCTGTCTGGACGTGTGGCTTCAGGCTGTGTCAGATGGAACTTAAGTGCCCAGAGCAGCCTATCCAGTTCGGGGCACGTCAAGGCCCGAGCAGGTTGATCCTCATCTGGGTTTTCTGGGGAACCCCACAGGGAAACGTTGTTCTTCCGTTGGGCAGACACTGGCTGGGATGTGGTTCTGGAGTTCCTAGTCCGGAGGGCTTGTTTGCCAGGAGTGTGAGGAAGGAAGTCTGAAAACACAAGCTAGCCTGAGGTTTGGGACCGTGGGCAGAGCAGGCCCACTCTGCAGAGGCTGTATCGAGATCTCCTGCACTGAGGTCATGTCAACTATGAGACGTGCCTCAAGCTACAGTTTTTGTCCAGCATGGCCTCTTCCTTAAGGGTGTGGGGGCTCCATGACGCCAGGAAGGTTTGCCTACGATGGGATTTGTGAACTACTCCAAACCTCAAGGTTTCCTTCTGCACGACTGTCGAGTCCTATTGGATGGTTCCAGGAGGTCCCATATGGAAAGACTCGAGAGCAGGTGTCTAAGCATGGATGCCTGGGAATGCCACCTCATATTCCCACTCTTTAGTCAGGACAAGTCAGGCTCAATCTGCGGGCTCCTGGGTGAGCTACCCAGAGGGGAGAGTTGAAATGGACTCTCCTGAAGATGAGTCCTACTGTGGGTTGGTGGCCTGGGAGACCTTGGAATGTGGAGGTGGCTCCGGGACTCTGCAGGATTCTCCAACCTGAGGTGTTTGACACGGCTCCAACAAGGAAGCTTCCCATGTGGAGTCGAGAGGAGTTCTGTTCAGTGCCTCAGGAAAGCCCCATATACTGTTCTTCGAACCAAAGCCTCTGAGGAGTGACACCTGGACACCAAAGCAAGAGTTGAGATTAGGGCCTAAGGGCCTGGCCGGCTCAACCTTCTATCTCTGTTGACATCTGTGTGCATGCCTTGGTGGAGGTAGCTGCTCAGCTTGTGTCCGAATGCCCCTGTGTGTCCAGAGAGGCTCCCAGTAGTGGGATGTCCTCGGGGGCCTTGAGATTTCTCATATTCTGGAGGTGTGTGGCCAAAGGAATGGACACAGTTTCCCAGTAGAGAGAAGGCACGGTCCTGTGGTATGGCTCCAGAGGACCCAGCCTAGTGGCTGTGTTTGCCCGGGCTGTGGGGACAGAAGTCTGAAAAAGCAAACTTGGCTCAGCTAGAGGCCAAGGTAATGGCAGGCCTGGTCTCCAGTCCGTGAGGGGAGATCCTCTGGATATCAAAGGAGGGCAAGTGGGAGGCAGTCGCTCAGGCTTTTGTCTCTGGGTGCTGCGTTCACAGTGGCCGTTCAGGGTAGGGGTTGCTTCAGGGGCCGAGGAAGAGCCTTCCTCTCGGGGGATTGTCCAAGCTCCCAAGTGTTTCGGTTCAATCTGTAGGAAGGGAAGAGTACTGTTTTCTGCCACAGGGGACCCCCCAGGAGAGGGACTCTAGAGCACAGCAGGGGCCTCCCTCAACTGGAATACACACCATCTAGTTAGTCCTGGGTGCCTATGGGCATGGCAAGCCACATATGCGGGCTCTTGGTCCAGTCACTGAGAGGCGTTACTTGAATAAGGTACTCATGCTGAGGGTCACCATGTGTGTTTGTGCCCAAGGCGGCCCTCACGCATGGGCGTGGCCTCATGGGTCATGCCGTTTTCTCCTACACGGAATGTTTGACTCACTGCCAGCAGCAAGGTTTCTTGCCATGGGGAAGGAGGGGTTCTGACTTGTGCATCAGGTTCCCCCGTGTGCAGGAATTGGAGATAAGGTCCAGGTTCCGATGACTGAAAACCCAGGTTGGGAATGGATGGTGGCCTAAGGCAGTGGCTGGTCCAATGTGCTGGGTGTGCAGCCAGCTGTGTTGGTGTCTGTTGGAAGGTCTGGGCTCAGGCAATTTGCGACAGAGCATCAGTGTTTAAGGTAGCCTATGCAATTGGGGTGTTGCCGAGGGCCAAGCAGTTTGATCCTCATTTGGGATCTCTGGGCAGCACCATAGACAATGTTTTTCTCCTGGGAGGCAGGCAGAGTGCTTCATTGTGGCCCCAGAATTCCCAGTAGGGTGGGTGTGTGGGCCAGGAGTGTGAGGACGGAAGTCTGAAAACACCAGCTAGGGTGAGGATTGGATCCAAGGGCAGAGCAGGCCCACTCTGCGGAGGCTGAATCGAAATCTCCTGCATCCGAAGTCAGGCTGAGGATCAGACGTTGGCTGAGGCTGGAGTATGTGTCCATGATGGCACCTTCATGAAGCGGGGGCCTCATGAGGCCAAGGAAGTTTTCCCACGCTGAGTTTGGAGGTTGCCCCAGACCACAAGGTTTCTTCTGCGGGATATTCGTGTCCTGTTGCATGGCTCCAGGACATACCCTACGGAAGGACTGTAGAGCAGGGTTCGAAGGATGGATCCCTGTACAGCATGCCTCGGTTTCCCATTGACCATGAGCGACAAGATATGTTTGATCTCCTGCCTCTGGGGCACGCTACCCAGTGGGCTGAGTTGAAATGGCCTCTCCCGAGGATGGGTCATAATGTGCGTTTGGGTCCATGAAGACCTTGTAATGTGCTGGTTGTTCAGTGGCCCTGCGGAACTCTCCTACCTGAAGGGTTTGATACATCCCCAGTAAGAAAGCTCCCCATGTGGAGACAAAAGAGGTTTTGTTTGGTGCCTCAGAAAAGCCCCTAGTGCTGGTCTACGAAAACAGTCCTCTGAGGACGGACACATGGAAACCAAAGCTAAGGTTCATATTAGGGCCTGGGGGCCTGTCCATTTCAAACTTCTGTCTCTGGGGACAATGTCTGAGAGTCTAAGTGGAGATAGTTGCACCGCTCGTGTCAGAGAGCCCCTCTTAGTCCAGGGTGGCCTACACTATTGATGGCCTCAGGGGCCTTGGGGCTTTTCCCTAACCTGTGGGGTTGTGGTCAATGGATTGGGTACACTTTCCTTGGAGAGGGCAGGCACAATCTTTCGCTGTGGCACCAGAAGTCCTAGCCTGTAGGTTGTGTGGGTCCAGGCTGTGGACACAGAAGTCTGAAAATACAAACTCAGCTCATGAGTGGCGCCTAGGGTATGGCAGGCCGGATGTACAGCCCGAGAGGGAGCTCCTGGGCCTCTGAAACAAGGGCGAGTGGGAGGCGTTCCTTCAGGCTTTTGTCTCTGGATGTTGTGTCCGGGATAGCCGTGGATAGGAGGGGTGGCCTCAGGGACTGTGGACGAGTATCTCTCTCTGGGGATTTGTCCCAGGTCCCAAGAGTTTGGGGTCATTTTGTTGAAAGGGTGGAGTCGTGTTTTCTGGCTCATGTGTCTCTCCAAGAAAGGGATTCCAGACCAGAGACCCAGGTATGGGCTGGGCAACTGGTAAAATCAATCACTGGTGAGGATTGGGTGCATAGGTGCTTGGCAAGTCAATATGCGGGCCCTTGGTCCAGGCCCTGACAGGCCTTTCTTTGACATGGGGCTCATGCTGAGGGTCACTGTTTGAATTTGTGCCCAAGCAGCACTCACGTTTGGGCGTGGCATCAGGGGCCATGAAGGTTTCTCCCACCCTGAAGGTGTGACTCCATGCCAAGAGCAAGCTTTATAGCCATGGGGAAGGAAGAGTTCTGTTTTTTGCATGCGATACCCAGCTGTATGGAGAATTGATATAATATCTAGGTTCAGATATCTGAAAACCAAGGTTAGGAAGAGTTGACGGCATATGACCATGGCGTGTCCGAGTGCGGGGTGTGCGGCCACCTGTCTCCTTGTCTGTCTGGACGTCTGGCTTCAGGCTGTGTCAGACAGAGCATGAGTGCCCAGTGCAGCCTATCCAGTTCGGGTACCGTTGAGGCCCGAGCAGGTTGATCCTCATCTGGGTTTTCTGGATAGCCCCACAAGGAAACGTTTTTCTTCCGTTGGGTAGACACTGGGCCTGGTTGTGGTTCTGGAGTTCCTAGTCCGGAGGGCTTGTTTGCCAGGAGTGTGAGGAAGGAAGTCTGAAAAAACAAGCTAGCGTGAGGTTTGGGATCGAAGGCATGGCAGGCCCACTCTGCAGAGGCTGAATCGAGATCTCCTGCTCTGAGGTCATGTCAACTATGAGACGAGCCTAAGGCTAGAGATTTTGTCCAGCATGGCCTCTTCCTGAAGGGTGTGGGGGCATCATGAGGCCACGGAGGTTTGCCTACGATGAGATTTGTGAACTACTCCAAACCTCAAGGTTTCCTTCTGCACGAATGTCGAGTCCTATTGGATGGTTCCAGGAGGCCCCATATGGAAAGACTCGAGAGCAGGTGTCTAAGCATGGATGCCTGGGAACGCCACCTCATATTCCCACTCTTTAGTCAGGACAAGGCCGGCTCAATCTGTGGCTTCCTGGGTGAGCTACCCAGAGGGGAGAGTTGAAATGGACTCTCCTGAAGATGAGTCCTACTGTGGCTTGGTGGCCTGGGAGACCTTGGAATGTGGAGGTGGCTCAGGGACTCTGCAGGATTCTCCAACCTGAGGTGTTTGACACGGCTCCAACAAGGAAGCTTCCCATGTGGAGTCGAGAGGAGTTCTGTTCAGTGCCTCAGGAAAGCCCCATATCCTGTTCTTTGAACCAAAGCCTCTGAGGAGTGACACCTGGACACCAAAGCAAGAGTTGAGATTAGGGCCTAAGGGCCTGGCCGGCTCAACCTTCTATCTCTGTTGACATCTGTGTGCATGCTTTCGTGGAGTTAGCTGCTCAGCTTGTGTCCGAATGCCCCTGTGTGTCCAGGGAGGCTCCCAGTAGTGGGATGTCCTTGAGGTTTCTCATGTTCTGGAGTTGTGTGGCCAAAGGAATGGACACAGTTTTCCAGGAGAGAGCAGGCACGGTCATATGGTATGGCTCCAGAGGACCCAGCCTAGAGGCTGTGTTTGCCAGGGCTGTGGGGACAGATGTCTGAAAAAGCAAACTTGGCTCAGCTAGGGGCCAAGGTAATGGCAGGCCTGATCTCCAGTCCGTGAGGGGAGATCCTCTGGATATCAAAGGAGGGCAAGTGGGATGCAGTCGCTCAGGATTTGTCTCTGGGTGTTGCGTTCACAGTGGCCGTTCAGGGTAGGGGTTGCTTCAGGGGCCGAGGAAGAGCCTTCCTCTCGGGGGATTGTCCAAGCTCCCAAGTGTTTTGGTTCATTCTGTGGGAAGGAAAGAGTACTGTATTCTGCCACAGGGGACCCCCCAGGAGAGGGACTCTAGAGCACAGCAGTGGCTTCCCTCAACTGGAATACACACCATCTAGTTAGTCCTGGGTGCCTATGGGCATGGCAAGCCACATATGCGGGCTCTTGGTCCAGTCACTGAGAGGCGTTACTTGAATAAGGTACTCATGCTGAGGGTCACCATGTGTGTTTGTGCCCAAGGCGGCCCTCACGCATGGGCGTGGCCTCATGGGTCATGCCGTTTTCTCCTACACGGAATGTTTGACTCACTGCCAGCAGCAAGGTTTCTTGCCATGGGGAAGGAGGGGTTCTGACTTGTGCATCAGGTTCCCCCGTGTGCAGGAATTGGAGATAAAGTCCAGGTTCCGATGACTGAAAACCCAGGTTGGGAATGGATGGTGGCCTAAGGCAGTGGCTGGTCCAATGTGCTGGGTGTGCAGCCAGCTGTGTCGGTGTCTGTTGGAAGGTCTGGGCTCAGGCAATTTGCGACAGAGCATCAGTGTTTAAGGTAGCCTATGCAATTGGGGTGTTGCCGATGGCCAAGCTGTTTGGTCCTCATTTGGGGTTCTGGGCAGCACCATAGACAATGTTTTTCTCCTGGAAGGCAGGCAGAGTGCTTCATTGTGGCCCCAGAATTTCCAGGAGGGTGGGTTTGTGGGCCCAGAATGTGAGGACAGAAGTCTGAAAACACAAGCTAGGGTGAGGAATGGAGCCAAGGGCAGAGCAGGCCCACTCTGCAGAGGCTGAATCAAAATCTCCTGCATCTGAAGTCAGGCTGAGGATCAGACTTTGGCTGAGGCTGGAGTTTTTGGCCATGATGGTACCTTCATGAAGCGGGGGCCTCATGAGGCCAAGAAAGTTTTCCCACGCTGAGTTTGGAGGTTACCCCAACCACAAGGTTTCATTCTGCGGGACATTCGAGTCCTGTTGCATGGCTCCAGGACATAGGATACGGAAGGACTGTAGAGCAGGGTTCGAAGGATGGATCCCTGTACAGCATGCCTCGCATTCCCATTGGCCATTAGCCACAAGATATGTTTGATCTGCTGCCTCTGGGGCACGCTACCCAGGGGGCTGAGTTGAAATGGCCTCTCCTGAGGATGCGTCATAATGTGCGTTTGAGTCCATGGAGATCTTGGAATGTGCTGGTTTTCTGTGGCCCTGCGGAACTCTCCTACCTGAAGGGTTTGATAAATCCCCAGTAAGTAAGCTTCCCATGAGAAGACGAGAGAGGTTTGGTTTGGTGCCTCAGAAAAGCTCCGTGTGCTGGTCTACGAAAACAGTCCTCTGAGGACGGACACATGGAAACCAAAGCTAAAGTTCAGATTAGGGCCTGGGGGCCTGTCCATTTCAACCTTCTGTCTCTGGGGACACTGTCTGAGAGTCTAAGTGGAGATAGATGCTCCGCTGGTGTCAGAGAGCGCTTCTTAGTCCAGGGTGGCCTACACTATTGATGGCCTCAGGGGCCTTGGAGCTTTTCCCTAACCTGTAGGGTTGTGGTCAATGGATTGGGCACAATTTCCTTGGAGAGGGCAGGCACAATCTTTCGCTGTGTCTCCAGAGGCCCTAGCCTGGAGGTTTTGTGGGTCCAGGCTGTGGGCACAAAAGTCTGAAAACACAAACTCAGCTCATGAGTGGCGCCTAGCGTATGGCAGGCCGGATGTACAGCCCGAGAGGGAGCTCCTGGGCCACTGAAACAAGGGCGAATGGGAGGCGTTCCTTCAGGCTTTTGTCTCTGGATGTTGTGTCCGGGATAGCCGTGGATTGGAAAGGTGGCCTCAGGGACTATGGACGACTATCCCTCTCTGGGGATTTGTCCCAGCTCCCAAGAGTTTGGGGTCATTTTCTGGTAAGGGTGGAGTCGTGTTTTCTGACTCATGTGTCTCTCCAAGAAAGGGATTCCAGAGCAGAGCCCCAGGTACGGGCTGGGCGACTGGAAAACTCAAACACTGGTGAGGATTGTGTGTATGGGGGCTTGGAAAGCAAGCATGAGCGGGGCCTCATGGGCCACACTGGTTTCAACTACACTTAACATTGGACAACATGCCAACCACAAGGTTTCTTGCCCTGGGGAAGGAATTCTGATTTCTGCATTAGGTTCAGGCCTGGGCAGTGAATAGAGATAAGGTCTAGGTTCTGAAGCCTGAAAACCGAGGTGGAAAGAGATGACGTCCTATGGCCTTGGCGGCTCGATGTGCTCAGTGTGCGGCCAGCTGTCTTGGTGCGGCCAGGACGTCTAGGCTCAGGCAGTGTCAGAAAGGGCATTAGTGCCCTGGTCAGCCTAGGTATTTGGGGTACAGCCAAGGTAGGCGCAGGCTGATCCTCACTTGGGGTTACTTGGTAGCCCCAGAGGGCAATGTTTTTCTTCTGGAGGGCAGGCAGAGTGCTGCTTTGTAGTTCTGGATTGCCAAAATGGAGGGCTTCTGGGTCAGTAGTCTTAGGACAGAAGTCTGAGAACACTAGCTAGGCTTCGGTTTCTGGTTGAGGACATGGCAGGCACAATCTACAGAACTGAATAGAGATCTCGTGCATCTGAAGTCAGGGCGAGGATCAGACGATCGCTCAGGTTGGAGTTTCTGACCCTGATAGCCCCTTCATAAAGGGAGGCATCACGAGGCCATGGCGGTTTTCCCACAATGGGAATTGTGAGAAGCTCCAAACTGCAAAGTGTCTTCTGCAGGACAATTGAGACCTGTTGTTGGCTCCAAGCCAATGATTCTGAGCAGGGTTCTAAGGATGGATGGCTGGGTAGCCCACCTAGCATTCCAATTGTCTCCTAGCATCAAGACAGGTTAGTTCTGCTGGATCTAGGGGAGAAACCGAGGAGGCTGAGTTGAAATGGACTCTCCTGTGGATGGGTCCTAATGTGCTTTTGTGTCTATGGAACCTTGGAAAGAGCGGTGGCACTGGGGCCCTGAAGGGTTCTCCTAAACAGAGCCTTTGAAAACAGCTCCAACGTGCAAGTTTCCCATGTGTAGATGAGATGTTTTCTGATGGGTGAGTCAAGAAACAGCCATATGCTGGTTTTGAAATCCAGGCCTCTGAGGAGAGATGCCTGGAAACCAAAGCAATGGATATGATTAGTGACTAGGGGTCTGTTCTTTGCTTTTTACCTCTGGGGACATCTGTCTATGGGTCTGAGTACAGGTAGGTGCTCAGATGGGCTCAGATTGCCCCTGTTTTACCTGGGAAGCCACCACTAATGAGATGGATCAGGGACTTTGGAGGTTTATCCTATTAGAAGGGATGTGGCCATTGGAATGGGCACACACAATTCCCTTGGAGAGGGCAAGTACAGTCCTCAGGTTTGGCTCCAGGGGCCTAAGACTGTAGGTTGTGTAGGCCAGGACTGTTTGGACAGTTGTCTGAAAACACAAACTCGGCTTATGTTTCAGGTCATAGGTATGGCAGGACTTATATACAGACCATGAGGAGAACATTTCGGGATTTGAGAAAAGGGCGAGTGTGAGGCTCTTGCTCAAGTTTTTGTCTCTGGATATCTTGTCACTCATGGTCGTGAAATTTTTGGGTGACTTCATGGGAAATGGACGAGTCTTACTCCCTGGTGGTTTGGCCCAGTCCAAAGCGTTTGGGGTCACTCTGTGGGATACATGAGGACCGTTTATTTTTTTTTTTTGATGTTGTTTTCTTTTTAACCTCAGGTGTCCCACCAAATGAGGGATTCCAGAGTAGAGCCCTGGGGGGGGGGTTGACTGGACAATCAGAAATCTGGTTAAAAATTGGGACCTAGGGACATATCAAGCCCATTATGACATCTAATGGTCCAGTCACTGAGAGGACTTACTAGAGGACAGGACTCATGCTGAGGGTCACAATGCGTGTTTATGCCCTTGTCGCACTCAAGAATGGGCGGGGCCTCAGGGTGAATGCTGGTTTCTTCTACACTGAACGTTGGACGACGTGCCAAACACAAGGTTTCTTACCATGGGTAAGGAGGTGTTCTGATTTCTGCATCACACTCACCCCTGGGCAGTGATTGGAGATAATATCTCGTTTCTGAGGCCTGAAAACTGAGGTAGGGAAGAGATGATGACCTACGGCCTTGGCGGGTCTTATGTGCTCAGTTTGCGGTCTGCTTTCTGGGAGTTGGTCAGGAAGTCCAGGCTCAGGTTGTGTCCGACAGTGCATTAGTTCCCAGGTTAGACTATATAATTTGGGTGAAGTCGAGTGCTGTGGAGGTTTATCCTCATTGAAGGTGCCTGGGCAGCTCATGAGGCAATAATTTTTTTCTAGAGGGCAGGCAGAGTGCTGCATTGTGGGTCCGGAATTGCCAAACTTGAGGGCTTCGGGGCCAGGAGTGTGAGGACGGTAGTCTGAGAAGACTAGCTAGACTTGGTTTCAGGGCTAGGGCACGGCAGGTACCCCCTGCAGATCTGAACCAATACTCATGCATCTGAAGTCAGGGCGAGGATCAGACGTTGGCTCTGGTTGGAGTTTCTGTGCATGATGGCCGCTTCATGGAGGGAGCGGAATCTCGAGGCCATTGAGATTTTCCCACGTTGGGAGTTGTGGGATGCCACCTTCAAGGATACCTTCTGCGGGACAATTGAGGCCTGTTGGACAGCTCCAGGACATCCCATATGGAATGACTCCAGAGCACCGTTCGAGGCGGATGCCTGGGAAGCCCGCCTCGCATTCTAATTGTCTCCTAGCAACAAGAGAATTTAGATCTGATGGCTCTGCGGAGCAACCGGGGTGGCTGAGTTGAAATGGACTTTCCTGAGGATGGGTCCTAATGTGTTTTTGTGTCCATGATGGCCCTGGAATGGGGCGGTGGCACCGGGACCCTGAAGTACTCTCCTATGCTTTGGACATGGCTCCCATGCATAGGTTTCCTTGTGGAGACGAGATGAGTTCTGCTGGGTGCCTCAGCAAAACCCTTATGCTCGTATTGGAATCAGGCTTTTGAGGAGACATGCCTGTAAAACAAGGCAATGGATCCTATTATAGCCTAGTGTCCTGTCTGGTTCATTCTTCTCCTCTGGGGACATCCATTTATGGTATGAGTGGAGGTAGATTATCAGCTGGTGTCAGACAGCCCTTGTTAGTTCCGGGCGACCTACGCTATTGGGATGGCCTCAGGGTCTTTGGAGGTTTCTCCTAATTTGTTCGATTTTGGACAATGGAATGGGCAGAATTCCCATGGATTGGTAGGCACAGTCCTAATGTGTGGCTCCAGGGGCCCCAGACTAGAGGATGTGTGGCCCAGGACTTTGAGGACAGAAGTCTGAAAACACAAACTCATCCTAGTTTTGGGGACATAGGTATGTCAGGCCCGATCTACAAACCATGAGAAGAACTCTTCAGGATATGAAGAAAGTGCTAGTCTGAGGTGTTTGCTCAGGTTTGTGTCTCTGGATTTTGTATCAGCGATGGCACAATCTACAGACCTGAATCGAGATCAGGTGCATCTGAAGTCAGGGCGAGGATCAGATGATCGCTCAAGTTGGTGTTTCTGTCCCTGATGGGCCCTTCACGAAGGGGCGGCATCACGAGGTCATGGGGATTTTCCCACGATGGGATTTGTGAGAAGCTCCAAACTGCAAAGTGTCTTCTGCAGGACAATTGAGACCTGTTGTTTGGCTCCAGGCCAATGATTCTGAGCAGGGTTCTAAGGATGAATGGCTGGGTAGCCCACCTCACATTCCAATTGTCTCCTAGAAACAAGATAGGTTAGATCTGCTGGATCTGGGGGAGCAACCGAGGAGGGTGAGTTGAAATGGACTCCCCTATGGATGGGTCCTAATGTGCTTTTGTTTCTATGGAGACCTTGGAATGAAGCCGTGGCTCTGGGGACCTGAAGGGTTCTCCTAAACAGAGGCTTTGACACAGCTCCAACGTGCAAGTTTCCCATGTTTAGATGAGATATTTTCTGATGGGTGAGTCAAGTAACAGCCATATGCTGGTTTTGAAATCCAGGCCTCTGAGGAGAGATGCCTGGAAACCAAAGCAATGGATATGATTAGTGTCTAGGGGCCTGTTCTTTCCTTTTTACCTCTGGGGACATCTGTCTATGGGTCTGAGTACAGGTAGGTGCTCAGAAGGGATCAGATTGCCCCTGTTTTACCTGGGAAGCCACCAATAATGAGATGGATGAGGAACTTTGGATGTTTATCCTATTAGAAGGGATGTGGCCATTGGAATGGGCACACACAATTCCCTTGGAGAGGGCAAGTACAGTCCTCAGGTTTGGCTCCAGGGGCCTGAGCCTGTAGGTTGAGTAGGCCAGGGCTGTTTGGACAGTTGTCTGAAAACACAAACTTGGCTTATGTTTCAGGTCATAGGTATGGCAGGACTTATCTACAGACCATGAGGAGAACTTTTTGGGATTTGAGAAAAGGGCGAGTGTGAGGCTCTTGCTCAAGATTTTGTCTCTGGATATCATGTCACTCATGGTCGTGAAATTTCTGGGTGACATCATGGGAAATGGACGAGTCTTACTCCCTGGTGGTTTGGCCCAGTCCAAAGCGTTTGGGGTCACTCTGTGGAATGGAAGAAGTCCGTTTTTTTTTTTTTTGATGTTGTTTTGTTTTTAACCTCAGGTGTCCCACCAAATGAGGGATTCCAGAGTAAAGCCCTAGGCGGGGGTGACTGGACAATCAGAAATCTGGTTAAAAATTGGGGCCTAGTGTCATACCAAACCCATTATACAACTAATGGTCCAGTCACTGAGAGGACTTACTAGAAGAAAGGACCCATGCTGAGGGTCAAAATGAGTGTTTATACCCTTGTCACACTCAAGAATGGGCGGGGCCTCAGGGTGAATGCTGGTTTCTCCTACACTGTACGTTGCACGACGTGCCAACCACAAGGTTTCTTACCATGTGTAAGGAGGTGTTCTGATTTCTGCATCACACTCACCCCTGGGCAGTGATTGGAGATAATGTCTCGGTTCTGAGGCTTGAAAACTGAGATAGCGAAGAGATGATGACCTAAGGCCATGGTGGGTCTTATGTGCTCAGTGTGCAGTCAGCTTTCCGGGTGTTGATCAGGAGGTCCGGGCTCAGGTTTTGTCCGACAGTGCATTAGTGCTCAGGTTAGACTATATAATTTGGGTGAAGTAGAGTGCTGTGGAGGTTTATCCTCATTGAAGGTGCCTGGGCAGCTCATGAGGCAATAATTTTTTTCTAGAGGGCAGGCAGATTGCTGCACTGTGGGTCCGGAATTGCCAAACTTGAAGGCTTCAGGGCCAGGAATGTGAGGACCGAAGTCTGAGAAGACAAGCTAGACTTGGGTTTCAGGGCGAGGACACGGCAAGTACCCCCTGCAGATCTGAACCAATACTCATGCATCTGAATTCAGGGCGAGGATCAGACGTTGGCTCAGGTTGGAGTTTCCGTGCATGACGGCCGCTTCATGAAGGGAGCGGAATCTCGAGGCCATTGAGTTTTTCCCACGTTGGGAGTTGTGGGATGCCCCCTTCAAGGATTCCTTCTGCGCGACAATTGAGACGTGTTGGACAGCTCCAGGACATCCCATATGGAATGACTCCAGAGCACCGTTCGAGTTGGATGCCTGGGAAGCCCGCATCGCATTCCAATTGTCTCCTAGCAACAAGACAGTTTAGATCTGATGGCTCTGCGGGAGCAACCGGGGTGGCTGAGTTGAAATGGACTTTCCTGAGGATGGGTCCTAATGTGTTTTTGTGTCCATGAGGGCCTTGGAATGGGGTGGTGGCACCGGGACCCTGAAGTACTCTCCTAAGCTTTGGACATGGCTCCCATGCACAGGTTTCCTTGAGGAGACGAGATGAGTTCTGCTGGGTGCCTCAGCAAAACCCCGATGCTCGTATTGGAATCAGGCTTTTGAGGAGACATGCCTGTAAACCAAGGCAATGGATCCTATTATGTCCTAGGGTCCTGTCTGGTTCAATCTTCTCCTTGGGGACATCCATTTATGATATGAGTGGAGGTAGATTATCAGTTGGTGTCAGACAGCCCTTGTTTGTTCAAGGCGACCTACACTATTGGGATGGCCTCAGGGACTTTGGAGGTTTCTCCTATTTTGTACGATTTTGGACAATGGAATGGGCAGAATTCCCATGGATTGGTAGGCACAGTCCTAATGTGTGGCTCCAGGGGCCTCAGTCTGGAGGGTTTGTGGCCCTGGACTTTGAGGACAGAAGTCGGAAAACACAAACTCAGCTTAGGTATGGACGTAGGTATGGCAGGCTCGATCTACAAACCATGAGAAGAACTCTTCAGGATATGAAGAAAGTGCGAGTCTGAGGCACTTGCGCAGGTTTTGTCTCTGGATGTTGTATCAGCGATGGCACAATCTACAAAACTGAATCGAGATCTTGTGCATCTAAAGTCAGGGCGAGGATCAGACGATCGCTCAAGTTGGTGTTTCTGTCGCTGATGGCCCCTTCACGAAGGGGCGGCATCACGAGGCCATGGGGGTTTTCCCACGATGAAATTTGTGAGAAACTCCAAACTGCAAAGTGTCTTCTGAAGGACAATTGAGACCTGTTGTTTGGCTCCAGGCCAATGATTTGAGCAGGGTTCTAAGGATGCATGGCTGGGTAGCCCACCTCACATTCCAATTGTCTCCTAGAAACAAGACACGTTAGATCTGCTGGATCTGGGGGAGCAACCGAGGAGGCTGAGTTGAAATGGACTCTCCTTTGGATGGGTCCTAATGTGCTTTTGTGTCGATGGAGACCTTGGAATGAAGCGGGGGCACTGGGGCCCTGAAGGGTTCTCCTAAACAGAGGCTTTGACACAGCTCCAACGTGCAAGTTTCCCAATGTAGATGAGATGTTTTATGATGGGTGAGTCAAGAAACAGCCATATGCTGGTTTTGAAATCCAGGCCTCTGAGGAGAGATGCCTGGAAACCAAAGCAATGGATATGATTAGTGTCTAGGGGCCTGTTCTTTCCTTTTTACCTCTGGGGACATCTGTCTATGGGTCTGAGTGCAGGTAGGTACTCAGATGGGCTCAGATTGCCCCCTGCTTTACCTGGGAAGCCACCACTAATGAGATGGATCAGGGACTTTGGAGGTTTATCCTATTAGAAGGGATGTGGCCATTGGAATGGGCACACACAATTCCCTTGGAGTGGGCAAGTACAGTCCTCAGGTTTGGTTCCAGGGGCCTGAGACTGTAGGTTGTGTAGGCCAGGGCTGTTTGGACAGTTGTCTGAAAACACAAACTTGGCTTATGTTTCAGGTCATAGGTATGGCAGGACTTATCTACAGACCATGAGGAGAACTTTTCGGGATTTGAGAGAATCGCGAATGTGAGGCTCTTGCTCAAGTTTTTGTCTCTGGATATCGTGTCACTCATGGTCATGGAATTTCTGGGTGACTTCATGGCAAATGGACGAGTCTTACTCCCTGGTGGTTTGGCCCAGTCCAAAGCGTTTGGGGTCACTCTGTGGGATGGAATAAGTCCGTTTTTTTTTTTTTGATGTTGTTTTCTCTTTAACCTCAGGTGTCTCACCAAATGAGGGATTCCAGAGTAGAGCCCTGGGGGGGGGGGGTGACTGGACAATCAGAAATCTGGTTAAAAATTGGGGCCTAGGGACATATCAAGCCCATTATGACTTCTAATGGTCCAGTCACTGAGAAGACTTACTAGAGGACAGGACTCATGCTGAGGGTCACAATGCGTGTTTATGCCCTAGTCGCACTCAAGAATGAGCGGGGCCTCAGGGTGAATGCTGGTCTCTCCTACACACTGAACGTTGGACGAAGTGCCACAAGGTTTCCTACAATGGGTAAGGAGGTGTTCTGCTTTCTGCATCACACTCACCCCTGGGCAGGCCTCGGTTCTGAGGCCTGAAAACTGAGGTAGGGAAGAGATGATGACCTAAGGCCATGGCGGGTCTTATGTGCTCAGTGTGCGGTCTGTTTTCCGGGTGTTGGTCAGGAAGTCTGGGTTCAGGTAGTGTCCGACAGTGCATTAGTGCCCAGGTTAGACTATATAATTTGGGTGAAGTCGAGTGCTGTGGAGGTTTATCCTCATTGAAGGTGCCTGGGCAGCTCATGAGGCAATAATTTTTTTCAAGAGAGCAGGCAGAGTGCTGCATTGTCGGTCCGGAATTGCCAAAATTGAGGGCTTCCGTGCCAGGAGTGTGAGGACGGAAGTCTGAGAAGACAAGCTAGACTTGAGTTTCAGGGCGAGGGCACGGCAGGTACCCCCGGCAGATCTGAAACAATACGCATGCATCTGAAGTCAGGGCGAGGATCAGACGTTGGCTCAGGTTGGAGTTTCCGTGCATGAAGGCCGCTTCATGAAGGGAGCGGAATCTCGAGGCCATTGAGTTTTTCCCACGTTGGGAGTTGTGGGATGCCCCCTTCTAGGATTCCTTCTGCGCGACAATTGAGACCTGTTGGACAGCTCCAGGACATCCCATATGGAATGACTCCAGAGCACAGTTCGAGGATGGATGCCTGGGAAGCCCGCCTCGCATTCCAATTGTCTCCTAGCAACAAGACAGTTTAGATCTGATCCCTCTGCGGGAGCACCGGGGTGGCTGAGTTGATATGGACTTTCCTGATGATGGGTCCTAATGTGTTTTTGTGTCCATGAGGGCCTTGGAATGGGGCGGTGGCACTGGGACCCTGAACTACTATCCTATGCTTTGGACATGGCTCCCATGCATAGGTTTCCTTGTGGAGACGAGATGAGTTCTGCTGGGTGCCTCAGCAAAACCCCTATGCTCGTATTGGAATCAGGCTTTTGAGGAGACATGCCTGTAAAACAAGGCAATGGATCCTATTATGGTCTAGGGTCCTGTCTGGTTCAATCTTCTCCTTGGGGACATCCATTAATGGTATGAGTGGAGGTAGATTATGAGCTGGTGTCAGACAGTCCTTGTTTGTTCCGGGCGACCTACACCAATGGGATGGCCTCAGGGACTTTGGAGGTTTCTCCTAATTTGTACGATATTGGACAATGGAATGGGCAGAATTCCCATGGATGGTAGGCACAGTCCTAATGTGTGGCTCCAGGGTCCGCAGCCTGGAGGGTGTGTGGCCCTGGACTTTGAGGACAGAAGTCTGAAAACACAAACTCAGCTTAGGTATGGGGACATAGGTATGGCAGGCCCGATCTACAAACCATGAGAAGAACTCTTCAGGATATGAAGAAAGTGCGAGTCTGAGGCGCTTGCTCAGGTTTTTGTCTCTGGATTATATATCAGCGATGGAACAATCTACAGACATCAATCGAGATCTCGTGCATCTGAAACCAGGGCGAGGATCAGACGATCGCTCAAGTTGGTGTTTCTGTCCCTGATGGCCCCTTCACAAAGGGGCGGCATCACGAGGCCATGGGTGTTTTCCCACGATGGGATTTGTGAGAAGCTCCAAACTGCAAAGTGTCTTCTGCAGGACAATTGAGACCTGTTGTTTGGCTCCAGGCCAATGATTCTGAGCAGGGTTCTAAGGATGCATGGCTGGGTAGCCCACCTCACATTCCAATTGTCTCCTAGAAACAAGACAGGTTAGATCTGCTGGATCTGGGGGAGCAACCGAGGAGTCTGAGTTAAATGGACTCTCCTATGGATGGGTCCTAATGTGCTTTTGTGTCGATGGAGACCTTGGAATGAAGCGGTGGCACTGGGGCCCTGAAGGGTTCTCCTAAACAGAGGCTTTGACACAGCTTCAACGTACAAGTTTCCCATGTGTAGATGAGATGTTTTCTGATGGGTGAGTCAAGAAACAGCCATATGCTGGTTTTGAAATCCAGGCCTCTGAGGAGAGATGCCTGGAAACCAAAGCAATGGATCTGATTAGTGCCTAGGGGCCTGTTCTTTCCTTTTTACCTCTGGGGACATCTGTCTATGGGTCTGAGTACAGGTAGGAGCTCAGATGGGCTCAGATTGCCCCTGTTTTACCTGGGAAGCCACCACTAATGAGATGGATCAGGGACTTTGGAGGTTTATCCTATTAGAAGGGATGTGGCCATTGGAATGGGCACACACAATTCCCTTGGAGAGGGCAAGTATATTTTTCAGGTTTGGCTCCAAGGGCCTAAGCTGTAGGTTGTGAAGTCCAGGGCTGTTTGGACAGTTGTCTGAAAATACAAACTTGGCTTATGTTTCAGGTCATAGGTATGGCAGGACTTATCTACAGACCATGAGGAGAACTTTTCGGGATTTGAGAAAAGGGCGAGTGTGAGGCTCTTGCTCAAGTTTTTGTCTCTGGATATCGTGTCACTCATGGTTGTGAAATTTCTGGGTGACTTCATGGGAAATGGACGAGTCTTACTCCCTGGTGGTTTGGACCAGTCCAAAGCGTTTGGGGTCACTCTGTGGGATGGAATAAGTCCGTTGTTTTTTTTTTTGATGTTGTTTTCTTTTTAACCTCAGGTGTCCCCCCAAATGAGGGATTCCAGAGTAGAGCCCTGGGGGTGGTGGGTGACTGGACAATCAGAAATCTGGTTAAAAATTGGGACCTAGGGACATATCAAGCCCATTATGACATCTAATGGTCCAGTCACTGAGAGGACTTACTAGAGGACAGGACTCATGCTGAGGGTCACAATGCGTGTTTATGCCCTTGTTGCACTCAAGAATGGGCGGGGCCTCAGGGTGAATGCTGGTTTCTCCTACACTGAACGTTGGACGACGTGCCAACCACAAGGTTTCTTACCATGGGTAAGGAGGTGTTCTGATTTCTGCATCACACTCACCCCTGGGCAGTGATTGGAGATAATGTCTCGGTTCTGAGGCCTGAAAACTGAGGTAGGGAAGAGAGGATGACCTAAGGCCATGGCGGTCTTATGTGCACAGTGTGCGGTCTGCTTTCCTGGTGTTGGTCAGGAGGTCCGGGCTCAGGTTGTGTCCGACAGTGCATTAGTTCCCAGGTTAGACTATATAATTTGGGTGAAGTCGAGTGCTGTGGAGGTTTATCCTCATTGAAGGTGCCTGGGCAGCTCATGAGGCAATAATTTTTTTTCAGAGGGCAGGCAGAGTGCTGCATTGTGTGTCCAGAATTGCCAAACATGAGGGCTTCGGGGCCAGGAGTGTGAGGACGGAAGTCTGAGAAGACAAGCTAGACTTGGGTTTCAGGGCGAGGGCACGGCAGGTACCCCCTGCAGAACTGAACCAATACACATGCGTCTGAAGTCAGGGCGAGGATCAGACGTTGGCTCAGGTTGGAGTTTCCGTGCATGACGGCCGCTCATGAAGGGAGCGGAATCTCGAGGCCACCTAAGTTTTCCCACGTTGGGAGTTGTGGGATGCCCCCTTCAAGGATTCCTTCTGCGGGACAATTGAGACCTTTTGGACAGCTCCAGGACATCCCATATGGAATGACTCCAGAGCACCGTTCGAGGATGGATGCCTGGGAAGCCCACCTCGCATTCCAATTGTCTCCTAGTAACAAGACAGTTTAGATCTGACGGCTCTGCGGGAGCATCGGGGGTGGCTGAGTTGAAATGAACTTTCCTGAGGATCGGTCGTAATGTGTTTTTGTGTCCATGAGGGCCTTGGAATGGGCGGTGGCACCGGGACCATGAAGTACTCTCCTATGCTTTGGACATGGCTCCCATGCATAGGTTTCCTTGTGGAGACGAGATGAGTTCTGCTGGGTGCCTCAGCAAAACCCCTATGCTCGTATTTGAATCAGGCTTTTGAGGAGACATGTCTGTAAAACAAGGCAATGGATCCTATTATGGCCTACGGTCCTGTCTGGTTCAATCATTTCCTTGGGGACATCCATTTATGGTATGAGTGGAGGTCGATTATCAGCTGGTGTCAGACAGCCCTTGTTTGTTCCGGGCGACCTACACTATTGGGATGGCCTCAGGGAATTTTGAGGTTTCTCCTAATTTGTACGATTTAGACAATGGAATGGGCAGAATTCCCATGGATTGTTAGGCACAGTCCTAATGTGTGGCTCCAGGGGCCCCAGCCTGGAGGGTGTGTGGCCCAGGACTTTGAGGACAGAAGTCTGAAAACACAAACTCAGCTTAGGTTTGGGGACGTAGGTATGGCAGGCCTGAGCTACAAACCTTGAGAAGAACTCTTCAGGATATGAAGAAAGTGCGAGTCTGAGGCGCTTGCTCAGGTTTTTGTCTCTGGATTTTGTATCAGCGACGGCACAATCTACAGACGTGAATCGAGATCTCGTGCATCTGAAGTCAGGGCGAGGATCAGACGATCGCTGAATTTTGTGTTTCTGAACCTGATGGCCCCTTCACGAAGGGGCGGCATCACGAGGCCATGGGGGTTTTCCCACGATGGGAGTTGTGAGAAGCTCCAAACTGCAAAGTGTCTTCTGAGGACATTTGAGTCCTTTTTTTTCCCTCCAGGCCAATGATTCTGAGCAGGGTTCTAAGGATGCATGGCTGGGTAGCCCACCTCGCATTCCTATTGTCTCCTAGAAACAAGACAGTTTATCTGCTGGATCGGGGGAGCAACCGAGGAGGCTGAGTTGAAATGGACTCTCCTTTGGATGGGTCCTAATGTGCTTTTGTGTCTATGGAGACCTTAAAATGAAGCGGGGGCACTGGGGCCCTGAAGGGTTCTTCTAAACAGAGGCTTTGACACAGCTCCAACGTGCAAGTTTCCCAAGGGTAGATGAGATGTTTTCTGATGGGTGACTCAAGAAAGAGCTATATGCTGGTTTGGAAATCCAGGCCTCTGAGGAGAGATGCCTGGAAAACAAAGCAATGGATATGATTAGTGCCTAGGGGCCTGTTCTTTCCTTTTTACCTCTGGGGACATCTGTCTATTGGTCTGAGTACAGGTAGGTGCTCAGATGGGCTCAGATTGCCCCTGTTTTACCTGGGAAGCCACCACTATTGAGATGGATCAGGGACTTTGGAGATTTATCCTATTAGAAGGGATGTGGCCATTGGAATGGGCACACACAATTCCCTTGGAGAGGGCAAGTACAGTCCTCAGGTTTGGCTCCAGTGGCCTGAGCCTGTAGGTTGTGTAGGCCAGGGCTGTTTGGAGAGTTGTCTGAAACAACAAACTTGGCTTATGTTTTAGGTCATAGGTATGGCAGGACTTAAACTACAGACAATGAGGAGAACTTTTCGGGATTTGAGAAAAGGGCGAGTGTGAGGCTCTTGCTCAAGTTTTTGTCTCTGGATATCGTGTCACTCATGGTCGTGAAATTTCTGGGTGACTTCATTGGAAATGGACGAGTCTTACTCCCTGGTGGTTTGGACCGTCCAAAGCGTTTGGGGTCACTCTGTGGGATGGAAGAAGTCCTTTTTTTTTTTTTTTTTTGATGTTGTTTTCTTTTTAACCTCAGGTGTCTCACCTAATGAGGGATTCCAGAGTAGAGCCCTGGGGGGGGTGACTGGACAATCAGAAATCTGGTTAAAAATTGGGGCTTAGGGACATATCAAGCCCATTATGACATCTAATGGTCCAGTCACTGAGAAGACTTACTAGAGGACAGGACTCATGCTGAGGGTCACAATGCGTGTTTATGCCCTTGTCGCACTCAAGAATGGGCGGGGCCTCAGGGTGAATGCTGGTTTCTCCTACACTGAACGTTGGACGACGTGCCAACCACAAGGTTTCTTACCATGGGTAAGGAGGTGTTCTGATTTCTGCATCACACTCACCTCTGGGCAGTGATTGAATATAATGTCTCGGTTCTGAGGCCTGAAAACTGAGGTAAGGAAGAGATGATGACCTAAGGCCATGGCGGGTCTTATGTGCTCAGTGTGCGGTCTAGTCAGGAGGTCCGGGCTCAGGTTGTGTCCGACAGTGCATTAGTGCCCAGGTTAGACTATATAATTTGGGTAAAGTCGAGTGCTGTGGAGGTATATCCTCATTGAAGGTGCCTGGCCAGCTCTGGAGGCAATCATTTTTTTCTAGAGGGCCAGCAGAGTGCTGCATTGTGGGTCCGGAATTGCCAAACTTTTGGGCTTATATCAACGATGGCCGTGGAATGTGGGGAGGTTTCATGGGCCATGCACGAATCTTCCTCTCTGTGTATTTGGCCGGTCCAAATTATTTTTCGTCTATCTGTGGGTTGGGAGGTCTCCGTTCAGGTTTATTAACTCAGGTGTCCGAACAAAAGTGGAATTCCAAAGCAGAGCCCTGGGGAAGAGTGAAGGGACAACCCAAACTATGGTTAAAAATTGGGGCCTAGCGGCATGGCAGGCCCAATAAGCTGTCTCTTCATTCAGCCACTGAGATGCATTACTTGAGGATTGGGCTCAGGCTGAGGGTCAAATGTGTGTTTGTGACAATTGTGGCCCTCGAGCATGGGCGGGGCCTCATGGGCCTCCCTGGTTACAACTACACTGGACCTTGGACAACATGCCAATCACAAGGTCTATTGCCATGCGAAAGTGTTCTGATTTCTGCATCATTTTCAATCTTGAGCAGTGATTGGACATAAGGTCTAGGTTCTGAAGCCTGAAAAATCGCATTTGGGAAGAGATGACGATCTAATGCGATGGCGCATCTGATATGCTCAGTGTGCGGTCAGTTGCCTGGGTGTTGGTCAGGAGGTTCTGGCTCAGGTTGTGTCAGACAGTGCACTAGTGCCCAAGTTAGACTATATAATTTGGGTACAGTCGAGTGCCCTGTAGGTTTATCCTCATTTGAGGTGCCTGGGCACCTCATGAGGCAAGATATTTTTTCTAGACGGCAGGCAGAGTGCTGCATTGTGGGTCCGGAATTGCCAAAATGGAGGACTTCTGGGCCAAGAGTATGAGGACAGAAGTCTGAGAAAACAAGCTAGACTTGGGCTTCAGGCCTAGGGCACGGTAGTTACCCCCTGCAGATCGGAAAAAATATCTCAAGCATCTGAAGTCACGGAGAGGATCAGACGTTGGCTCAGGTTGTAGTTTCTGTGCATGACTGCCCCTTCATGAAAGGAGCGGAATCTCAAGGCCATGGAGCTTTTCCCACGTTGGGAGTTGTGTGATGCCCCCTTCAACGATTCCTTCTGCAGTAAAATTGAGACCTGTTAGGCAGCCCCAGGACATCCCATATGGAATGCCTCCAGAGCACCGTTTGAGGATGGATGCCTGGGAAGCCCGCCTCGCATTCCAATTGTCTCCTAGCAACAATACAGTTGAGATCGGATGGCTCTGCGGGAGCTAACGGGGTGGCTGAGTTGAAATGGACTTTCCTGAGGATGGGGCCTAAAGTGTGTTTGTGTCCATGAGGGCCTTGGAATGGTGCGGTGGCACCGGGACCCTGAAGTATTCTCCTAAGCTTTTGACAAGGCTCCCATGCACAAGTTTCCTTGTGGAGAGGAGATTTGTTCTGATGGGTGCCTCAGGAAAACCCTTATGCTGGTCTTGGAATCCAGGCTTTTGAGGAGACATGCCTGTAAACCAAAGCAATGGATCCGACTATTGCCTAGGATCCTGTCTGGTTCAATCTTATTCTCTGGGGATATCCGTCTATGGAATGAGTGGATGTAGATGCTCACCTGGTGTCAGACCACCTTGTTTGTCCCAGGAGACCTAAACTATTGGTTTTGCCTCGGGGACTTTGGAGAGTTCTCCAAATTTGTAAGATTTTGGACAATTGAATGGGCAGAATTCCTATTGATTGGGTAGGCACAGTCCGAATGTGTGGCTCCAGGGGCCCCAGCCTGGAGGGTGTGTGGCCCAGGACTTTGAGGACAGAAGTCAGAAAACACAAACTCACCTTATGTTTGGGGACGTAGGTATGGCAGGCCCAATCTACACACCATGAGCAGAACTCTTCAGGATATGAAGAAAGAGCGAGTCTGAGGCACTTGCTCAGGCTTTTGTCTCTGGATTTTATATCAACGATGGCCGTGGAATGTGGGGAGGCATCATGGGCCATGGACGAATCTTCCTTTCTGTGGATTGGGGCGGTCCCAATTTTTTTCGTCAATCTGTGGGATGGGAGGTCTCCTTTCAGGTTTATTACCTCAGGTGTCCGAACAAAAGAGGAATTCCAAAGCAGAGCCCTGGGGAAGAGTGAAGGGACAACCCAAACTATTGTTAAAAATTGGGACCTAGGGGCTTGGCAGGCCCAATAAGCTGTCTCTTCATCCAGTCACTGAGCGGCCTTACTTGAGACTGGGCTCAGGCTGAGGGTCAAATGTGTGTTTGTGACAATAGTGGCCCGCGAGCATGGGTGGGGCCTCATGGGCCAAACTGGTTTCAACTACACTGGACCTTGGACAACATGCCAATCACAAGGTATCTTGCCATGGGGAAGGTGTTCTGATTTCTGCACCATTTTCAATCGTGAGCAGTGATTGGACATAAGGTATAAGTTCTGAAGCCTGAAAAATCGCAGTTGGGAAGAGATGACGACCTAAAGCGATGGCGCGTCTGATATGCTCAGTGTGCGGTCAGCTGCCTGGGTGTTGGTCAGGGGGTTCTGGCTGAGGTTGTGTCAGACAGTGCACTAGTGCCCAAGTTAGACTATATAATTTGGGTACAGTCGAGTTCCCTGTAGGTTTATCCTCATTTGAGGTGCCTGGGCACCTCATTAGGCAAGATATTTTTTCTAGAGGGCAGGCAGAGTGCTGCCTTGTGGGTCCGGAATTGCCAAAATGGAGGACTTCCGGGCCAGGAGATTGAGGACAGAAGTCTGAGAACACAAGATAGACTTGGGCTTCAGGCCGAGGGCACGGTAGGTACCCCCTGCAGATCGGAAACAATATCTCAAGCATCTGAAGTCACGGCGAGGATCAGACGTTGGCTCAGGTTGCAGTTTCTGTGCATGACCGCCCCTTCATGAACGGAGCGGAATCTCAAGGCCATGGAGGTTTTCCGACGTGGGAGTGGTGGGATGCCCCCTTCAATGATTCCTTCTGTGTGACAATTGAGACCTGTTGGGCAGCCCAGGACATCCCATATGGAATGACCAGAGCACCCTTGGAGAATGGATGCCAGGGAAGCCCGCCTCACAATCCAATTGTCTACTAGCCACAATACAGTTGAGATCAGATCCCTCTGCGAGAGCAACCGGGGTGGCTGAGTTGAAATGGACTTTCCTGAGGATGGGCACTAATGTGTGTTTGTGTCCATGAGGGCCTTGAAATGGGGCGGTGGCACTGGGACCCTGAAGTATTCTCCTAAGCTTTTGACATAGTTCCCATGCACAAGTTTCCTTGTGGAGAGGAGATTTGTTCTGATGGGTGCCTCAGGAAACCCATTATGCTGGTATTGGAATCCAGACTTTTGAAGAGACATGCCTGTAAACCAATGCAATGTATTCGATTATGGCCTAGGGTCCTGTCTTGTTCATTCTTCTTGTCTGGGGATATTCATCTATGGAATGAGTGGAGGTAGATGCTCACCTGGTGTCTTACCGCCCTTGTTTGTCCCCGGAGACCTACACTATTGGTTTGGCCTCAGGGACTTTGGAGAGTTCTCCTAATTTGTACGATTTTGGACAATTGAATGGGCAGAATTCCCATGGATTGGGTAGGCACAGTCCTAATGTGTGGCTTCAGAGGCCCCAGCATGAGGGTGTGTGGCCCAGGACTTTGAGGACAGAAGTCTGAAAACACAAACTCAGCTTAGGTTTGGGGATGTAGGTATGGCAGGCCCAATCTACAAATCATGAGAAGAAATCTTCAGGATATGAAGAAAGAGCGAGTCTGAGGCACTTGCTCAGGCTTTTGCATTTGGATTTTATATCAACGATGGCCGTGGAATGTGGGGAGGCATCATGGGCCATGGACGAATCTTCCTTTCTGTGGATTGGGGCGGTCCCAATTTTTTTCGTCAATCTGTGGGATGGGAGGTCTCCTTTCAGGTTTATTACCTCAGGTGTCCGAACAAAAGAGGAATTCCAAAGCAGAGCCCTGGGGAAGAGTGAAGGGACAACCCAAACTATTGTTAAAAATTGGGACCTAGGGGCTTGGCAGGCCCAATAAGCTGTCTCTTCATCCAGTCACTGAGCGGCCTTACTTGAGACTGGGCTCAGGCTGAGGGTCAAATGTGTGTTTGTGACAATAGTGGCCCGCGAGCATGGGTGGGGCCTCATGGGCCAAACTGGTTTCAACTACACTGGACCTTGGACAACATGCCAATCACAAGGTATCTTGCCATGGGGAAGGTGTTCTGATTTCTGCACCATTTTCAATCGTGAGCAGTGATTGGACATAAGGTATAAGTTCTGAAGCCTGAAAAATCGCAGTTGGGAAGAGATGACGACCTAAAGCGATGGCGCGTCTGATATGCTCAGTGTGCGGTCAGCTGCCTGGGTGTTGGTCAGGGGGTTCTGGCTGAGGTTGTGTCAGACAGTGCACTAGTGCCCAAGTTAGACTATATAATTTGGGTACAGTCGAGTTCCCTGTAGGTTTATCCTCATTTGAGGTGCCTGGGCACCTCATTAGGCAAGATATTTTTTCTAGAGGGCAGGCAGAGTGCTGCCTTGTGGGTCCGGAATTGCCAAAATGGAGGACTTCCGGGCCAGGAGATTGAGGACAGAAGTCTGAGAACACAAGATAGACTTGGGCTTCAGGCCGAGGGCACGGTAGGTACCCCCTGCAGATCGGAAACAATATCTCAAGCATCTGAAGTCACGGCGAGGATCAGACGTTGGCTCAGGTTGCAGTTTCTGTGCATGACCGCCCCTTCATGAACGGAGCGGAATCTCAAGGCCATGGAGGTTTTCCGACGTGGGAGTGGTGGGATGCCCCCTTCAATGATTCCTTCTGTGTGACAATTGAGACCTGTTGGGCAGCCCAGGACATCCCATATGGAATGACCAGAGCACCCTTGGAGAATGGATGCCAGGGAAGCCCGCCTCACAATCCAATTGTCTACTAGCCACAATACAGTTGAGATCAGATCCCTCTGCGAGAGCAACCGGGGTGGCTGAGTTGAAATGGACTTTCCTGAGGATGGGCACTAATGTGTGTTTGTGTCCATGAGGGCCTTGAAATGGGGCGGTGGCACTGGGACCCTGAAGTATTCTCCTAAGCTTTTGACATAGTTCCCATGCACAAGTTTCCTTGTGGAGAGGAGATTTGTTCTGATGGGTGCCTCAGGAAACCCATTATGCTGGTATTGGAATCCAGACTTTTGAAGAGACATGCCTGTAAACCAATGCAATGTATTCGATTATGGCCTAGGGTCCTGTCTTGTTCATTCTTCTTGTCTGGGGATATTCATCTATGGAATGAGTGGAGGTAGATGCTCACCTGGTGTCTTACCGCCCTTGTTTGTCCCCGGAGACCTACACTATTGGTTTGGCCTCAGGGACTTTGGAGAGTTCTCCTAATTTGTACGATTTTGGACAATTGAATGGGCAGAATTCCCATGGATTGGGTAGGCACAGTCCTAATGTGTGGCTTCAGAGGCCCCAGCATGAGGGTGTGTGGCCCAGGACTTTGAGGACAGAAGTCTGAAAACACAAACTCAGCTTAGGTTTGGGGATGTAGGTATGGCAGGCCCAATCTACAAATCATGAGAAGAAATCTTCAGGATATGAAGAAAGAGCGAGTCTGAGGCACTTGCTCAGGCTTTTGCATTTGGATTTTATATCAACGATGGCCGTGGAATGTGGGGAGGCATCATGGGCCATGGACGAATCTTCCTTTCTGTGGATTGGGGCGGTCCCAATTTTTTTCGTCAATCTGTGGGATGGGAGGTCTCCTTTCAGGTTTATTACCTCAGGTGTCCGAACAAAAGAGGAATTGCAAAGCAGAGCCCTGGGGAAGAGTGAAGGGACAACCCAAACTATTGTTAAAAATTGGGACCTAGGGGCTTGGCAGGCCCAATAAGCTGTCTCTTCATCCAGTCACTGAGCGGCCTTACTTGAGACTGGGCTCAGGCTGAGGGTCAAATGTGTGTTTGTGACAATAGTGGCCCGCGAGCATGGGTGGGGCCTCATGGGCCAAACTGGTTTCAACTACACTGGACCTTGGACAACATGCCAATCACAAGGTATCTTGCCATGGGGAAGGTGTTCTGATTTCTGCACCATTTTCAATCGTGAGCAGTGATTGGACATAAGGTATAAGTTCTGAAGCCTGAAAAATCGCAGTTGGGAAGAGATGACGACCTAAAGCGATGGCGCGTCTGATATGCTCAGTGTGCGGTCAGCTGCCTGGGTGTTGGTCAGGGGGTTCTGGCTGAGGTTGTGTCAGACAGTGCACTAGTGCCCAAGTTAGACTATATAATTTGGGTACAGTCGAGTTCCCTGTAGGTTTATCCTCATTTGAGGTGCCTGGGCACCTCATTAGGCAAGATATTTTTTCTAGAGGGCAGGCAGAGTGCTGCCTTGTGGGTCCGGAATTGCCAAAATGGAGGACTTCCGGGCCAGGAGATTGAGGACAGAAGTCTGAGAACACAAGATAGACTTGGGCTTCAGGCCGAGGGCACGGTAGGTACCCCCTGCAGATCGGAAACAATATCTCAAGCATCTGAAGTCACGGCGAGGATCAGACGTTGGCTCAGGTTGCAGTTTCTGTGCATGACCGCCCCTTCATGAACGGAGCGGAATCTCAAGGCCATGGAGGTTTTCCGACGTGGGAGTGGTGGGATGCCCCCTTCAATGATTCCTTCTGTGTGACAATTGAGACCTGTTGGGCAGCCCAGGACATCCCATATGGAATGACCAGAGCACCCTTGGAGAATGGATGCCAGGGAAGCCCGCCTCACAATCCAATTGTCTACTAGCCACAATACAGTTGAGATCAGATCCCTCTGCGAGAGCAACCGGGGTGGCTGAGTTGAAATGGACTTTCCTGAGGATGGGCACTAATGTGTGTTTGTGTCCATGAGGGCCTTGAAATGGGGCGGTGGCACTGGGACCCTGAAGTATTCTCCTAAGCTTTTGACATAGTTCCCATGCACAAGTTTCCTTGTGGAGAGGAGATTTGTTCTGATGGGTGCCTCAGGAAACCCATTATGCTGGTATTGGAATCCAGACTTTTGAAGAGACATGCCTGTAAACCAATGCAATGTATTCGATTATGGCCTAGGGTCCTGTCTTGTTCATTCTTCTTGTCTGGGGATATTCATCTATGGAATGAGTGGAGGTAGATGCTCACCTGGTGTCTTACCGCCCTTGTTTGTCCCCGGAGACCTACACTATTGGTTTGGCCTCAGGGACTTTGGAGAGTTCTCCTAATTTGTACGATTTTGGACAATTGAATGGGCAGAATTCCCATGGATTGGGTAGGCACAGTCCTAATGTGTGGCTTCAGAGGCCCCAGCATGAGGGTGTGTGGCCCAGGACTTTGAGGACAGAAGTCTGAAAACACAAACTCAGCTTAGGTTTGGGGATGTAGGTATGGCAGGCCCAATCTACAAATCATGAGAAGAAATCTTCAGGATATGAAGAAAGAGCGAGTCTGAGGCACTTGCTCAGGCTTTTGCATTTGGATTTTATATCAACGATGGCCGTGGAATGGGGGAGGACTCATGGGCCATGGACGAATCTTCCTCTCTGTGGATTTGGCCCGATCCCAATTGTTTTTCGTCAATCTGTGGGATGGGATTTCTCCTTTCAGGTTTATTACCTCAGGTGTCTGAACAAAAGAGGAATTCCAAAGCAGAGCCCTGGGGAAGAGTGAAGGGAAAACCCAAACTATGGTTAAAAATTGGGGCCTAGGGGCATGGCAGGCACAATAAGCTGTCTCTTCATCCAGCCACTGAGAGGCCTTACTTGAGGCCTGGGCTCAGGCTGAGGGTCACAGTGTGTGTTTGTGACCAACGTGGCACGCGAGCATGGGCGGGGCCTCATGGGCCACACTGGTTTCAACTACACTGGACCTTGGACAACATGCCAATCACAAGGTCTCTTGCCATGGGGAAGGTGTTTTAATTTCTGCATCATTTTCAACCCTGGGCAGTGTTTGGAGATAAGGTCTAGGTTCTGAAGCCTGAAAAATCGCAGTTGGGAAGAGATGACAATCTAAGGCGATGGCGCATCTGATATGCTCAGTGTGCAGTCAACTGCCTGGGTGTTGGTCAGGAGGTTCTGGCTCAGGTTGTGTCATACAGTGCACTAGTGCCCAAGTTAGACTATATAATTTGGGTACAGTCGAGTGCCCTGTAGGTTTATCCTCATTTGAGGTGCCTGGGCACCTCATTAGGCAAGATATTTTTTCTAGAGGGCAGGCAGAGTGCTGCCTTGTGGGTCCGGAATTGCCAAACTTGAGGGCTTCTGGGACAGGAGTGTGAGGACAGAAGTTTGAGAACACGAGCTAGACTTCAGTTTCAGGCCGAGGGCACGGCTGGTACCCCCTGCAGTCACAACCAAAATCTCAAGCATCTGAAATCACGGCGAGGATCAGTCGTTGGCTCAGGTTGGAGTTTCTGTGCATGACTGCGCCTTAATGAAAGGAGCAGAATCTCAAGGCCATGGAGGTTTCCGACGTTGGGAGTGGTGGGATGCCCCCTTCAATGATTCCTTCTGTGTGACAATTAAGACCTGTTGGGCAGCTCCAGGACATCCCATATGGAATGACTCCAGAGCACCGTTGGAGGATGGATGCCAGACAAGCCCGCCTCACAATCCAATTGTCTACTAGCCACAATACAGTTGAGATCGGATCCCTCTGCGGGAGCAACCGGGGTGGATGAGTTGAAATGGACTTTCCTGAGGATGGGCCCTAATGTGTGTTTCTGTCCATGAGGACCTTGGAATGGGGCGGTGGCCCCGGGACCCTGAAGTATTCTCCTAAGCTTTTGACATAGCTCCCATGCACAGTTTCCTTGTGGAGAGGAGATTTGTTCTGATGGGTGCCTCAGGAAACCCATTATGCTGGTATTGGAATCCAGACTTTTGAAGAGACATGCCTGTAAACCAATGCAATGTATTCGATTATGGCCTAGGGTCCTGTCTTGTTCATTCTCCTTCTCTGGGGATATTCATCTATGGAATGATTGGAGGTAGATGCTCACCTGGTGTCAGACCACCCTTGTTTGTCCCCGGAGACCTACACTAATGGTTTGGCCTCAGGGACTTTGGAGAGCTCTCCTAATTTGTACGATTTTGGACAATGGAATGAGCAGAATTCCCATGGATTGGGTAGGCACAGTCCTAATATGTGGCTTCAGAGGCCCCAGCATGAGGGTGTGTGGCCCAGGACTTTGAGGACAGAAGTCTGAAAACACAAACTCAACTTAGGTTTGGGGATGTAGGTATGGCAGGCCCAATCTACAAATCATGAGAAGAAATCTTCAGGATATGAAGAAAGAGCGAGTCTGAGGCACTTGCTCAGGCTTTTGCATTTGGATTTTATATCAACGATGGCCGTGGAATGGGGGAGGACTCATGGGCCATGGACGAATCTTCCTCTCTGTGGATTTGGCCCGATCCCAATTGTTTTTCGTCAATCTGTGGGATGGGATTTCTCCTTTCAGGTTTATTACCTCAGGTGTCTGAACAAAAGAGGAATTCCAAAGCAGAGCCCTGGGGAAGAGTGAAGGGAAAACCCAAACTATGGTTAAAAATTGGGGCCTAGGGGCATGGCAGGCACAATAAGCTGTCTCTTCATCCAGCCACTGAGAGGCCTTACTTGAGGCCTGGGCTCAGGCTGAGGGTCACAGTGTGTGTTTGTGACCAACGTGGCACGCGAGCATGAGCGGGGCCTCATGGGCCACACTGGTTTCAACTACACTGGACCTTGGACAACATGCCAATCACAAGGTCTCTTGCCATGGGGAAGGTGTTTTGATTTCTGCATCATTTTCAACCCTGGGCAGTGTTTGGAGATAAGGTCTAGGTTCTGAAGCCTGAAAAATCGCAGTTGGGAAGAGATGACAATCTAAGGCGATGGCGCATCTGATATGCTCAGTGTGCAGTCAACTGCCTGGGTGTTGGTCAGGAGGTTCTGGCTCAGGTTGTGTCATACAGTGCACTAGTGCCCAAGTTAGACTATATAATTTGGGTACAGTCGAGTGCCCTGTAGGTTTATCCTCATTTGAGGTGCCTGGGCACCTCATTAGGCAAGATATTTTTTCTAGAGGGCAGGCAGAGTGCTGCCTTGTGGGTCCGGAATTGCCAAACTTGAGGGCTTCTGGGACAGGAGTGTGAGGACAGAAGTTTGAGAACACGAGCTAGACTTGAGTTTCAGGCCGAGGGCACGGCTGGTACCCCCTGCAGTCACAACCAAAATCTCAAGCATCTGAAATCACGGCGAGGATCAGTCGTTGGCTCAGGTTGGAGTTTCTGTGCATGACTGCGCCTTCATGAAAGGAGCGGAATCTCAAGGCCATGGAGGTTTCCGACGTTGGGAGTGGTGGGATGCCCCCTTCAATGATTCCTTCTGTGTGACAATTAAGACCTGTTGGGCAGCTCCAGGACATCCCATATGGAATGACTCCAGAGCACCGTTGGAGGATGGATGCCAGGCAAGCCCGCCTCACAATCCAATTGTCTACTAGCCACAATACAGTTGAGATCGGATCCCTCTGTGGGAGCAACCGGGGTGGATGAGTTGAAATGGACTTTCCTGCGGATGGGCCCTAATGTGTGTTTCTGTCCATGAGGACCTTGGAATGGGGCGGTGGCCCCTGGACCCTGAAGTATTCTCCTAAGCTTTTGACATAGCTCCCATGCACAAGTTTCCTTGTGGAGAGGAGATTTGTTCTGATGTGTGCCTCAGGAAACCCATGATGCTGGAATTGGAATCCAGACTTTTGAAGAGACATGCCTGTAAAACAAAGCAATGTATTCGATTATGGCCTAGGGTCCTGTCTTGTTCATTCTCCTTCTCTGGGGATATTCATCTATGGAATGATTGGAGGTAGATGCTCACCTGGTGTCAGACCACCCTTGTTTGTCCCTGGAGACCTACACTATTGGGATTGCCTCGGGGCCTTTGAGAGTTCTCCCAATTTGTAAGATTTTGGACAATTTGAATGGGCAGAATACCCATGGATTGGGTAGGCACAGTCCTAATGTGTGGCTTCAGGGGCCCCTACCTGAGGGTGTGTGGTTTAGGTCTTTGAGGACAGAAGTCTGAAAACACAAATTCAGCCTAGGTTTGGGGATGTAGGTATGGCAGGCCCAATCTACAAATCATTAGAAGAAATCTTCAGGATATGAAGAAAGAGCGATTCTGAGGCACTTGCTCAGGCTTTTGCATTTGGATTTTATATCAACGATGGCCGTGGAATGTGGGGAGGCATCATGGGCCATGGACGAATCTTCCTCTCTGTGGATTTGGCCCGATCCCAATTGTTTTTCGTCAATCTGTGGGATGGGAAGTCTCCTTTCAGGTTTATTACCTCAGGTGTCTGAACAAAAGAGGTATTCCAAAGCAGAGCCCTGGGGAAGAGTGAAGGGAAAACCCAAACTATGGTTAAAAATTGGGGCCTAGGGGCATGGCAGGCAAAATAAGCTGTCTCTACATCCAGCCACTGAGAGGCCTTACTTGAGGGCAGGGTTCAGGGTGAGGGTCACAGTGTGTGTTTGTGACCAACGTGGCACGTGAGCATGGGCGGGGCCTCATGGGCCACACTGGTTTCAACTACACTGGACCTTGGACAACATGCCAATCACAAGGTCTCTTGCCATGGGGAAGGTGTTTTGATTTCTGCATCATTTTCAACCCTGGGCAGGGGTTGGAGATAAGGTCTAGGTTCCGAAGCCTGAAAAATCGCAGTTGGGAAAAGATGACGACCTAAGGCGATGGCGCGTCTGATATGCTCAGTGTACGGTCAGCTGCCTGGGTGTTGGTCAGGGGGTTCTGGCTGAGGTTGTGTCAGACAGTGCACTAGTGCCCAAGTTAGACTATATAATTTGGGTACAGTCGAGTTCCCTGTAGGTTTATCCTCATTTGAGGTGCCTGGGCACCTCATTAGGCAAGATATTTTTTCTAGAGGGCAGGCAGAGTGCTGCCTTGTGGGTCCGGAATTGCCAAAATGGAGGACTTCCGGGCCAGGAGATTGAGGACAGAAGTCTGAGAACACAAGATAGACTTGGGCTTCAGGCCGAGGGCACGGTAGGTACCCCCTGCAGATCGGAAACCATATCTCAAGCATCTGAAGTCACGGCGAGGATCAGACGTTGGCTCAGGTTGTAGTTTCTGTGCATGACTGCCCCTTCATGAAAGGAGCGGAATCTCGAAGCAATGGAGCTTTTCCCACGTTGGGAGTTGTGTGATGCCCCCTTCAAGGATTCCTTCTGCGGGACAATTGAGACCAGTTGGGCAGCTCCAGGACATCCCATATGGAATGACTCCAGAGCACACTTGGAGGATGGATGTCAGGGAAGCCCGCCTCGCAATCCAATTGTCTACTAGCCACAATACTTTGAGATCGGATCCCTCTGCGGGAGCAACCTGTGTGGCTGAGTTGAAATGGACTTTCCTGAAGATGGGCCCTAATGTGTGTTTGTGTCCATGGGGGCCTTGAAATGGGGCGGTGGCACTGGGACCCTGAAGTATTCTCCTAAGCTTTTGACATAGCTCCCATGCACAAGTTTCCTTGTGGAGAGGAGATTTGTTCTGATGGGTGCCTCAGGAAACCCATTATGCTGGTATTGGAATCCAGACTTTTGAAGAGACATGCCTGTAAACCAAAGCAATGTATTCGATTATGGCCTAGGGTCCTGTCTTGTTCATTCTTCTTGTCTGGGGATATTCATCTATGGAATGAGTGGAGGTAGATGCTCACCTGATGTCTTACCGCCCTTGTTTGTCCCCGGAGACCTACACTATTGGGATGGCCTCGGGGACTTTGGAGAGTTCTCCTAATTTGTACGATTTTGGACAATGGAATGGGCAGTATTCCCATGGATTGGGTAGGCACAGTCCTAATGTGTGGCTCCAGGGCCCCCAGCCTGGAGGATGTGTGGCCCAGGACTTTGAGGACAGAAGTCTGAAAACACAAATTCAGCCTAGGTTTGGGGATGTAGGTATGGCAGGCCCAATCTACAAATCATGAGAAGAAATCTTCAGGATATGAAGAAAGAGCGAGTCTGAGGCACTTGCTCAGGGTTTTGTCTCTGGATTTTATATCAATGATGGTGTGGAATGTGGGGAGGCCTCATGGGCCATGGACGAATATCCTTCTGTGGATTGGGGCGGTCCCAATTATTTTTCGTCAATCTGTGGGATGGGAGGTCTCCTTTCAGGTTTATTACCTCAGGTGTCCGAACAAAAGAAGTATTCTAAAGCAGAGCCCTGGGGAAGAGTGAAGGGACAACCCAAACTATGTTTAAAAATTTGGGGCCTAGTGGCATGGCAGGCACAATAAGCTGTCTCTACATCCAGCCACTGAGAGGCCTTACTTGAGGACTGGGCTCAGGCTGAGGGTCACAGTGTGTGTTTGTGACCAACGTGGCACGTGAGCATGGGCGGGGCCTCATGGGCCAAACTGGTTTCAACTACACTGGACCTTGCACAACATGCCAATTACAAGGTCTCTTGCCATGGGGAAGGTGTTCTGATTTCTGCATCATTTTCAATCGTGAGCAGTGATTGGACATAAGGTATAGGTTCTGAAGCCTGAAAAATCGTAGTTGGGTAGAGATGACGACCTAAGGCGATGGTGCGTCTGATATGCTCAGTGTGCGGTCAGCTGCCTGGGTGTTGGTCAGGAGGTTCTGACTCAGGTTGTGTCAGACAGTGTATTAGTGCCCAGGTTAGACTATATAATTTTAGTACAGTCGAGTGCCCTGTAGGTTTATCCTCATTTGAGGTGCCTGGGCACCTCATTAGGCAAGATATTTTTTCTAGAGGGCAGGCAGAGTGCTGCATTGTGGGTCCGGAATTGCCAAACTTTTGGGCTTCTGGGCCAGGAGTGTGAGGACAGAAGTCTGAGAACACAAGCTAGACTTGAGTTTCAGGCCGAGGGCACGGCTGGTACCCCCTGCAGTTGCAACCAAAATCTCAAGCATCTGAAGTCACGGCGAGGATCAGACGTTGGCTCAGGTTGTAGTTTCTGTGCATAACTACCCCTTCATGAACGGAGCGGAATCTCAAGGCCATGGAGGTTTTCCGACGTGGGAGTGGTGTGATGCCCCCTTCAATGATTCCTTCTGTGTGACAATTGAGACCTGTTGGGCAGCTCCAGGACATCCCATATGGAATGACTCCAGAGCACCCTTGGAGGATGGATGTCAGGGAAGCCCGCCTCGCAATCCAATTGTCTACTAGCCACAATACAGTTGAGATCGGATCCCTCTGCGGGAGCAACCTGTGTGGCTGAGTTGAAATGGACTTTCCTGAGGATGGGCCCTAATGTGTTTTTGTGTCCATGAGGGCCTTGAAATGGGGCGGTGGCACTGGGACCCTGAAGTATTCTCCTAAGCTTTTGACATAGCTCCCATGCACAAGTTTCTTTGTGGAGAGGAGATTTGTTCTGATGGGTGCCTCAGGAAACCCATTATGCTGGTATTGGAATCCAGACTTTTGAAGAGACATGCCTGTAAACCAAAGCAATGTATTCGATTATGGCCTAGGGTCCTGTCTTGTTCATTCTACTTCGCTGGGGATATTCATCTATGGAATGAGTGGAGGTAGATGCTCACCTGGTGTTAGACCGTCCTTGTATGTCCCCGGAGACCTACACTATTGGGATGGCCTCGGGGACTTTGGAGAGTTCTCATAATTTGTACGATTTTGGACAATGGAATGGGCAGAATTCCCATGGATTGGGTAGGCACAGTCCTAATGTGTGGCTTCAGGGGCCCCTACCTGAGGGTGTGTGGTTTAGGTCTTTGAGGACAGAAGTCTGAAAACACAAATTCAGCCTAGGTTTGGGGATGTAGGTATGGCAGGCCCAATCTACAAATCATTAGAAGAAATCTTCAGGATATGAAGAAAGAGCGATTCTGAGGCACTTGCTCAGGCTTTTGCATTTGGATTTTATATCAACGATGGCCATGGAATGTGGGGTGGACTCATGGGTCATGGACGAATCTTCCTCTCTGTGGATTTGGCCCGATCCCAATTGTTTTTCGTCAATCTGTGGGATGGGAAGTCTCCTTTCAGGTTTATTACCTCAGGTGTCTGAACAAAAGAGGTATTCCAAAGCAGGGCCCTGGGGAAGAGTGAAGGGAAAACCCAAACTATGGTTAAAAATTGGGGCCTAGGGGCATGGCAGGCAAAATAAGCTGTCTCTACATCCAGCCACTGAGAGGCCTTACTTGAGGGCAGGGTTCAGGGTGAGGGTCACAGTGTGTGTTTGTGACCAACGTGGCACGTGAGCATGGGCGGGGCCTCATGGGCCACACTGGTTTCAACTACACTGGACCTTGGACAACATGCCAATCACAAGGTCTCTTGCCATGGGGAAGGTGTTTTGATTTCTGCATCATTTTCAACCCTGGGCAGGGGTTGGAGATAAGGTCTAGGTTCCGAAGCCTGAAAAATCGCAGTTGGGAAGAGATGACGATCTAAGGCGATGGCGCGTCTGATATGCTCAGTGTGCGGTCAACTGCCTGGGTGTTGGTCAGGAGGTTCTGGCTCAGGATGTGTCAGAAAGTGCACTATTGCCCAAGTTAGACTATATAATTTGGGTACAGTCGAGTGCCCTGTAGGTTTATCCTCATTTGAGGTGCCTGGGCACCTCATTAGGCAAGATATTTTTTCTAGAGGGCAGGCTGAGAGCTGCATTGTGGATCCGGAATTGCCAAAATGGAGGATTTCTGGGCCAGGAATGTGAGGACAGAAGTCTGAGAACACAAGCTAGACTTGGGCTTCAGGCCGAGGGCACGTAGGTACCCCCTGCAGATCGGAAACAATATCACAAGCATCTGAAGTCATGGCGAGGATCAGACGTTGGCTCAGGTTGTAGTTTCTGTGCATGACTGCCCCTTCATGAAAGAAATGGAATCTCAAGGCCATGGAGCTTTTCCCACGTTGGGAGTTGTGTGATGCCCCCTTCAAGGATTCCATCTGTTGGACAATTGAGACCTGTTGGGCAGCTCCAGGACATCTAATATGGAATGACTCCAGAGCACCCTTGGAGGATGGATGTCAGGGAAGCCCGACTCGCAATCCAATTGTCTACTAGCCACAATACAGTTGAGATTGGATCCCTCTGCGGGAGCAACCTGTGTGGCTGAGTTGAAATGGACTTTCCTGAGGATGGGCCCTAATGTGTTTTTGTGTCCATGAGGGCCTTGAAATGGGGCGGTGGCACTGGGACCCTGAAGTATTCTCCTAAGCTTTTGACATAGCTCCCATGCACAAGTTTCCTTGTGGAGAGGAGATTTGTTCTGATGGGTGCCTCAGGAAACCCATTATGCTGGTATTGGAATCCAGACTTTTGAAGAGACATGCCTGTAAACCAAAGCAATGTATTCGATTATGGCCTAGGGTCCTGTCTTGTACATTCTTCTTCGCTGGGGATATTCATCTATGGAATGAGTGGAGGTAGATGCTCACCTGGTGTTAGACCGTCCTTGTATGTCCCCGGAGACCTACACTATTGGGATGGCCTCGGGGACTTTGGAGAGTTCTCATAATTTGTACGATTTTGGACAATGGAATGGGCAGAATTCCCATGGATTGGGTAGGCACAGTCCTAATGTGTGGCTTCAGGGGCCCCTACCTGAGGGTGTGTGGTTTAGGTCTTTGAGGACAGAAGTCTGAAAACACAAATTCAGCCTAGGTTTGGGGATGTAGGTATGGCAGGCCTTATCTACAAATCATTAGAAGAAATCTTCAGGATATGAAGAAAGAGCGATTCTGAGGCACTTGCTCAGGCTTTTGCATTTGGATTTTATATCAACGATGGCCGTGGAATGTGGGGTGGACTCATGGGTCATGGACGAATCTTCCTCTCTGTGGATTTGGCCCGATCCCAATTGTTTTTCGTCAATCTGTGGGATGGGAAGTCTCCTTTCAGGTTTATTACCTCAGGTGTCTGAACAAAAGAGGTATTCCAAAGCAGAGCCCTGGGGAAGAGTGAAGGGAAAACCCAAACTATGGTTAAAAATTGGGGCCTAGGGGCATGGCAGGCAAAATAAGCTGTCTCTACATCCAGCCACTGAGAGGCCTTACTTGAGGGCAGGGTTCAGGGTGAGGGTCACAGTGTGTGTTTGTGACCAACGTGGCACGTGAGCATGGGCGGGGCCTCATGGGCCACACTGGTTTCAACTACACTGGACCTTGGACAACATGCCAATCACAAGGTCTCTTGCCATGGGGAAGGTGTTTTGATTTCTGCATCATTTTCAACCCTGGGCAGGGGTTGGAGATAAGGTCTAGGTTCCGAAGCCTGAAAAATCGCAGTTGGGAAGAGATGACGATCTAAGGCGATGGCGCGTCTGATATGCTCAGTGTGCGGTCAACTGCCTGGGTGTTGGTCAGGAGGTTCTGGCTCAGGATGTGTCAGAAAGTGCACTAGTGCCCAAGTTAGACTATATAATTTGGGTACAGTCGAGTGCCCTGTAGGTTTATCCTCATTTGAGTTGCCTGGGCACATCATTAGGCAAGATATTTTTTTTCTAGAAGGCAGGCAGAGTGCTGCATTGTTGGTCCGGAATAGCAAACTTGAGGGCTAAGGGGCCATGGATGAATCTTCCTCTCTGAGGATTTGGCCCGATTCCCAATTGCTTTTCGTCAATCTGTGGGATGGGAGGACTCATTTCAGTTTTGTTACCTCAGGTGTCCCACCAAAAGAGGAATTCCAAAGCAAAGCTGTGGGGAAGACTGAAGGGACAACCCGAACTATGGTTAAAAATTGGGGCCTAGGGGCATGGAAGGCCAATATGCTATCTCTTCATCCAGCCACTGAGTGGCCTTACTTGAGGACTGGGCTCAGCCTGAGGGTCACAATGTGCGTTTGTGACCAATGTGGCCGGCGAGCATGGGCGGGGCCTCATGGGCCACACTGGTTTCAACTACACTGAACGTTGGACAACATGCCAACCACAAGGTTTCTTGCCATGGGGAAGGAGTTCTGATTTCTGCATCATTTTCAACCCTGGGCAGTGATTGGAGATAAGGTCTAGGTTCTGAAACCTGAAAACCGAGGTTGGGAAAAGATGTCGAACTAAGGCCATGGCGGCGCGATGTGCTCAGTGTGCGGCCAGCTGTCTGAGAGGGGCCAGGGGGTCCAGGCTCAAGCTGTGTCAGAAAGGGCATTAGTGTCCTTGTCAGCCTATGTATTTGGGGTACAGCCAAGGTCGGTGCAGGTTGATCCTCATTTGGGGTTACTGGGTAGCCCCAGAGGACAAAGTTTTTCTTCTGGAGGGCGGGCAGGGTGCTGCATTGTATTTCTGGATTGCCAAACTGGAGGGCTTGTGGGCCAGGAGTCTGACGACCAAAGTCTGAGAACACAAGCTAGGCTTAGGTTTCTGGGTGAGGCCATGGCAGGCACAATCTACAGACCTGAATCGAGATCTCGTGCATCTGAAGTCAGGGCGAGGATCAGACGATCGCTCAGGTTGGAATTTCTGTCCCTGATGGCCCCTTCATGTATGGGGGGGGCATCACGAGGCCATGGGGGTTTTCCCACGATGGGAGTTGTGAGAAGCTCCAAACTGCAGAGAGTCTTCTGCAGGACAATTGAGACCTGTTGCTTGGGTCCAGGCCAATGATTCTGAGCAGGGTTCTAAGGATGGATGGCTGGGTAGCCCACCTCGCATTCCAATTGTCTCCTAGCAACAAGACAGGTTAGATCTTTTGGATCTGTGTGGAGCAACCGAGGACGCTGAGTTGAAATGGACACCCCTGGGGATGGGTCCTAATGTGCTTTTGTGTCTATGGAGACCTTTGTATGAAGCGGTGGCACTGGGGCCCTAAAGGGTTCTCCTAAACAGAGGCTTTGACACAGCTCCAACGTGCAAGTTTCCCATGTGTAGATGAGATGTTTTCTGATGGGTGAGTCAAGAAACAGCTATATGCTGTTTTGATATCCAGGCCTCTGAGGAGAGATGCCTGGAAACCAAAGCAATGGATATGATTAGTGCCTAGGGGCCTGTTCTTTCCTTTTTACCTCTGATGACATCTGTCTATGGGTCTGAGTGCAGGTAGGTGCTCAGTTGGGCTCAGATTGCCCCTGTTTTTCCTGGGAAGCCACCACTATTGAGATGGATCAGGGATTTGGAGGTTTATCCTATTAGAAGGGTTGTGGCCATTGGAATGGGCACACACAATTCCCTTGGAGAGGGCAAGTACAGTCCTCAGGTTTGGCTCCAGGGGCCTGAGCCTGTAGGTTGTGTAAGCCAGGGCTGTTTGAACAGTTGTCTGAAAACACAAACTCGGCTTATGTTTCGGGTCATAGGTATGGCAGGACTGACCTACAGACCATGAGGAGAACTCTTCGGAATTTGAAAAAAGGGCGAGTGTGAGGCTCCTGCTCAAGTTTTTGTCTCTGGATATCGTGTCACTCAGGGTCGTGGAATTTCTGGGTGACTTCATGGGAAATGGACGAGTCTTACTCTCTGGTGGTTTGGCCCCGTCCAAAGAGTTTGGGGTCAATCTGTGGGCTGGAAGAAGTCCGTTTTTTTGTTGTTGTTGTTGTTGTTGTTTTCTTTTTTAACCTCAGGTGTCCCACCAAATGAGGGATTCCAGAGTAGAGCCCTGGGGAGGGGCGACTGGACAACCAGAAATCTGGTTAAAAATTGGGGCCTAGGGACATGTCAAGCCCATTATGACATCTGATGGTCCAGCCACTGAGAGGACTTACTAGAGGACAGGACTCATGCTGAGGGTCACAATGCGTATGTATGCCCTCGTCGCAAGCAAGAATGGGCGGGGCCTCAGGGTGAATGCTGGTTTCTCCTACACTGAACGTTGGACAACGTGCCAACCACAAGGGTTCTTGCCATGGGTAAGGAGGAGTTCTGATTTCTGCATCACACTCACCCCTGGGCAGTGATTGGAGATAAGGTCTCGGTTCTGAAGCCTGAAAACGGAGGTAGGGAAGAGATGATGACCTAAGGCCATGGCGGGTTTTATGTGCTCAGTGTGTGGTCATCTTTCTGGGTGTTGGTCTGGAGGTCCGGGCTCAGGTTGTGTTCGACAGTGCATTAGTGCCCAGGTTAGACTATATAATTTGGGTAACGTCGAGTGCTGTGTAGGTTTATCCTCATATAAGGTGCCTGGGCAGCTCATGAGGCAATAATTTTTTTTCTAGAGGGCAGGCAGAGTGCTGCATTGTGGGTCCGGAATTGCCAACCTTGAGGGCTTCGGGGCCAGGAGTGTGAGGACGGAAGTCTGAGAAGACAAGCTAGACTTGGGTTTCAGGTTGAGGGCATGGTAGGTACCCCCTGCAGATCTGAACCAATATCTCATGCATCTGAATTCAGGGCGAGGATCAGACGTTGGCTCAGGTTGTAGTTTCTGTGCATGACGGCCGCTTCATGAAGGGAGCGGAATCTCGGGGCCATTGAGGTTTTCCCACGTTGGGAGTTGTGGGATGCCCCCTTCAAGGATTCCATCTGCGGGACAATTGAGACCTGTTGGACAGCTCCAGGACATCCCATATGGATGACTCCAGAGCACCGTTCGCAGATGGATGCCTGGGAAGCCCGCCTCGCATTCCAATTGTCTCCTAGCAACAAGACAGTTCAGATCTCATGGCTCTGCTGGAGCAACCGGGGTGGCTGACTTGAAATGGACTTTCCTGAGGATGGGTCCTAATGTGTTTTTGTGTCCATGAGGGCCTTGGAATGGGGCAGTGGCACCGGGACCCTGAAGTACTCTCCTAAGCTTTGGACATGGCTCCCATGCACAGGTTTCCTTGTGGAGACGAGATGAGTTCTGATGGGTGCCTCAGGAAAACCCCTATGCTCGTATTGGAATCAGGCTTTTGAGGACACATGCCTGTAACCCAAAGCAATGGATCCTATTATGGCCTAGGGTCCTGTCTGGTTCAATCTTCTTCTCTGGGGACATCCATCTATGGTATGAGTGGAGGTCGATTATCAGCTGGTGTCAGACAGCCCTTGTTTGTTCCGAGCGACGTACACTATTGGGATGGCCTCAGGGACTTTGGAGGTTTCTCCTAATTTGTATGATTTTGGACCATGGAATGGGCAGAATTCCCATGGATTGGTAGGCACAGTCCTAATGTGTGTCTCCAGGGGCCCAGCCTGGAGGGTGTGTGGCCAAAGACTTTGAGGACAGAAGTCTGAAAACACAAACTCAGCTTAGGTTTGGGGACGTAGGTATGGCATGGCCGATCTACAAACCATGAGAAGAACTCTTCAGGATATGAAGAAAGTGCGAGTCTGAGGCGCTTGCTCAGGCTTTTGTCTCTGGATTTTGTATCAGCGATGGCCGTGGAATGTCGGGGAGGCCTCATGGGCCATGGACGAATCTTCCTCTCTGAGGATTTGGCCCGATTACCAATTGCTTTTCGTCAATCTGTGGGATGGGAGGACTCATTTCAGTTTTGTTACCTCAGGTGTCCCACCAAAAGAGGAATTCCAAAGCAAAGCCGTGGGGAAGACTGAAGGGACAACCCGAACTATGGTTAAAAATTGGGGCCTTGGGGCATGGCAAGCCCAATATGCTATCTCTTCATCCAGCCACTGAGTGGCCTTACTTGAGGACTGGGCTCAGCCTGAGGGTCACAATGTGCGTTTGTGACCAATGTGGCCGGCGAGCATGGGCGGGGCCTCATGGGCCACACTGGTTTCAACTACACTGAACGTTGGACAACATGCCAACCACAAGTTTTCTTGCCATGGGGAAGGAGTTCTGATTTCTGCATCACCTTCAACCCTGGGCAGTGATTGGAGATAATGTCTAGGTTCTGAAACCTGAAAACCGAGGTTGGGAAAAGATGACGACCTAAGGCCACGGCGGCTCAATGTGCTCAGGGTGCGGCCAGCTGTCTGGGAGGGGCCAGGGGGTCCAGGCTCAGGCTGTGTCAGAAAGGGCATTAGTGCCCTGGTCAGCCTAAGTATTTGGGGTACAGCCAAGTTCGGTGCAGGTTGATCCTCATTTGGGGTTACTGGGTAGCCCCAGAGGACAATGTTTTTATTCTGGAGGGCGGGCATGGTGCTGCATTGTAGATCTGGATTGCCAAACTGGAGGGCTTGTGGGCCAGTAGTCTCACGACCAAAGTCTGAGAACACAAGCTAGGCTTAGGTTTCTGGGTGAGGCCATGGCAGGCACAATCTACAGACCTGAATCGAGATCTCGTGCATCTGAAGTCAGGGCGAGGATCTGACAATCCCTCAGGTTGGAGTTTCTGTCCCTGATGGCCCCTTCATGAATGGGGGGGCATCACGAGGCCATGGGGGTTTTCCCACGATGGGAGTTGTGAGAAGCTCCAAACTGCAAAGATTCTTCTGCAGGACAATTGAGACCTGTTGCTTGGGTCCAGGCCAATGATTCTGAGCAGGGTTCTAAGGATGGATGGCTGGGTAGCCCACCTCGCATTCCAATTGTCTCCTAGCAACAAGACAGGTTGGATCTTTTGGATCTGTGGGGAGCAACCGAGGACGCTGAGTTGAAATGGACACCCCTGGGGATGGGTCCTAATGTGCTTTTGTGTCTATGGAGACCTTTGTATGAAGCGGTGGCACTGGGGCCCTAAAGGGTTCTCCTAAACAGAGGCTTTGGCACAGCTCCAACGTGCAAGTTTCCCATGTGTAGATGAGATGTTTTCTGATGGGTGAGTCAAGAAACAGCTATATGCTGTTTTGATATCCAGGCCTCTGAGGAGAGATACCTGGAAACCAAAGCAATGGATCTGATTAGTGCCTAGGGGCCTGTTCTTTCCTTTTTACCTCTGGAGACATCAGTCTATGGGTCTGAGTGCAGGTAGGTGCTCAGTTGGGCTCAGATTGCCCCTGTTTTTCCTGGGAAGCCACCACTATTGAGATGGATTAGGGACTTTGGAGGTTTATCCTATTAGAAGGGTTGTGGCCATTGGAATGGGCACACACAATTCCCTTGGAGAGGTTAAGTATAGTCCTCAGGTTTGGCTCCAGGGGCCTGAGCCTGTAGGTTGTGTAGGCCAGGGCTGTTTGGACAGTTGTCTGAAATCACAAACTCGGCTTATGTTTCGAGTCATAGGTATGGCAGGACTGACCTACAGACCATGAGGAGAACTCTTCGGGATTTGAAAAAAGGGCGAGTGTGAGGCTCCTGCTCAAGTTTTTGTCTCTGGATATCGTGTCACTCATGGTCGTGGAATTTCTGGGTGACTTCATGGGAAATGGACGAGTCTTACTCTCTGGTGGTTTGGCCCCGTCCAAAGAGTTTGGGGTCAATCTGTGGGCTGGAAGAAGTCCGTTTTTTTGTTGTTGTTGTTGTTGTTGTTTTCTTTTTTAACCTCAGGTGTCCCACCAAATGAGGGATTCCAGAGTAGAGCCCTGGGGAGGGGCGACTGGACAATCAGAAATCTGGTTAAAAATTGGGGCCTAGGGACATGTCAAGCCCATTATGACATCTGATGGTCCAGCCACTGAGAGGACTTACTAGAGGACAGGACTCATGCTGAGGGTCACAATGCGTATGTATGCCCTCGTCGCACGCAAGAATGGGCGGGGCCTCAGGGTGAATGCTGGTTTCTCCTACACTGAACGTTGGACAACGTGCCAACCACAAGGGTTCTTGCCATGGGTAAGGAGGAGTTCTGATTTCTGCATCAGACTCACCCCTGGGCAGTGATTGGAGATAAGATCTCGGTTCTGAAGCCTGAAAACGGAGGTAGGGAAGAGATGATGACCTAAGGCCATGGCGGGTTTTATGTGCTCAGTGTGTGGTCATCTTTCTGGGTGTTGGTCAGGAGGTCCGGGCTCAGGTTGTGTTCGACAGTGCATTAGTGCCCAGGTTAGACTATATAATTTGGGTAACGTCGAGTGCTGTGTAGGTTTATCCTCATATAAGGTGCCTGGGCAGCTCATGAGGCAATAATTTTTTTTCTAGAGGGCAGGCAGAGTGCTGCATTGTGGGTCCGGAATTGCCAACCTTGAGGGCTTCGGGGCCAGGAGTGTGAGGACGGAAGTCTGAGAAGACAAGCTAGACTTGGGTTTCAGGTTGAGGGCATGGTAGGTACCCCCTGCAGATCTGAACCAATATCTCATGCATCTGAATTCAGGGCGAGGATCAGACGTTGGCTCAGGTTGTAGTTTCTGTGCATGACGGCCGCTTCATGAAGGGAGCGGAATCTCGGGGCCATTGAGGTTTTCCCACGTTGGGAGTTGTGGGATGCCCCCTTCAAGGATTCCTTCTGCGGGACAATTGAGACCTGTTGGACAGCTCCAGGACATCCCATATGGATGACTCCAGAGCACCGTTCGCAGATGGATGCCTGGGAAGCCCGACTCGCATTCCAATTGTCTCCTAGCAACAAGACAGTTCAGATCTGATGGCTCTGCTGGAGCAACCGGGGTGGCTGACTTGAAATGGACTTTCCTGAGGATGGGTCCTAATGTGTTTTTGTGTCCATGAGGGCCTTGGAATGGGGCAGTGGCACCGGGACCCTGAAGTACTCTCCTAAGCTTTGGACATGGCTCCCATGCACAGGTTTCCTTGTGGAGACGAGATGAGTTCTGATGGGTGCCTCAGGAAAACCCCTATGCTCGTATTGGAATCAGGCTTTTGAGGACACATGCCTGTAACCCAAAGCAATGGATCCTATTATGGCCTAGGGTCCTGTCTGGTTCAATCTTCTTCTCTGGGGACATCCATCTATGGTATGAGTGGAGGTCGATTATCAGCTGGTGTCAGACAGCCCTTGTTTGTTCCGAGCGACGTACACTATTGGGATGGCCTCAGGGACTTTGGAGGTTTCTCCTAATTTGTATGATTTTGGACCATGGAATGGGCAGAATTCCCATGGATTGGTAGGCACAGTCCTAATATATGTCTCCAGGGGCCCAGCCTGGAGGGTGTGTGGCCCAAGACTTTGAGGACAGAAGTCTGAAAACACAAACTCAGCTTAGGTTTGGGGACGTAGGTATGGCAGGCCCGATCTACAAACCATGAGAAGAACTCTTCAGGATATGAAGAAAGTGCGAGTCTGAGGCGCTTGCTCAGGCTTTTGTCTCTGGATTTTGTATCAGCGATGGCCGTGGAATGTCGTGGAGGCCTCATGGGCCATGGACCAATCTTCCTCTCTGAGGATTTGGCCCGATTCCCAATTGCTTTTCGTCAATCTGTGGGATGGGAGGACTCATTTCAGTTTTGTTACCTCAGGTGTCCCACCAAAGAAGGAATTCCAAAGCAAAGCCGTGGGGAAGACTGAAGGGACAACCCGAACTATGGTTAAAAATTGGGGCCTAGGGACATGGCAAGCCAAATATGCTATCTCTTCATCCAGCCACTGAGTGGCCTTACTTGAGGACTGGGCTCAGCCTGAGGGTCACAATGTGCGTTTGTGACCAATGTGGCCGGCGAGCATGGGCGGGGCCTCATGGGCCACACTGGTTTCAACTACACTGAACGTTGGACAACATGCCAACCACAAGGTTTTTTGCCATGGGGAAGGAGTTCTGATTTCTGCATCACCTTCAACCCTGGGCAGTGATTGGAGATAAGGTCTAGGTTCTGAAACCTGAAAACCGAGGTTGGGAAAACATGACGACCTAAGGCCACGGCGGCTCGATGTGCTCAGTGTGCGGCCAGCTGTCTGGGATGGGCCAGGGGGTCCAGGCTCAGGCTGTGTCAGAAAGCGCATTAGTGCCCTGGTCAGCCTATGTATTTGGGGTACAGCCGATGTCGGTGCAGGTTGATCCTCATTTGGGGTTACTGGGTAGCCCCAGAGGACAATGTTTTTCTTATGGAGGGCGGGCAGGGTGCTGCATTGTAGATCTGGATTGCCAAACTGGAGGGCTTGTGGGCCAGTAGTCTCACGACCAAAGTCTGAGAACACAAGCTAGGCTTAGGTTTCTGGGTGAGGCCATGGCAGTCACAATCTACAGACCTGAATCGAGATCTCGTGCATCTGAAGTCAGGGCGAGGATCAGACGATCGCTCAGGTTGGAGTTTCTGTCCCTGATGGCCCCTTCATGAATGGGGGGGCATCACGATGCCATGGGGGTTTTCCCACGGTGGGAGTTGTGAGAAGCTCCAAACTGCAGAGAGTCTTCTGCAGGACAATTGAGACCTGTTGCTTGGGTCCAGGCCAATGATTCTGAGCAGGGTTCTAAGGATGGATGGCTGGGTAGCCCACCTCGCATTCCAATTGTCTCCTAGCAACAAGACAGGTTAGATCTCCTGGATCTGTGGGGAGCAACCGAGGACGCTGAGTTGAAATGGACACCCCAGGGGTTGGGTCCTAATGTGCTTTTGTGTCTATGGAGACCTTGGAATGAAGCGGTGGCACTGGGGCCCTAAAGGGTTCTCCTAAACAGAGGCTTTGACACAGCTCCAACGTGCAATTTTCCCATGTGTAGATGAGATGTTTTCTGATGGGTGCGTCAAGAAACAGCTATATGCTGTTTTGATATCCAGGCCTCTGAGGAGAGATGCCTGGAAACCAAAGCAATGGATCTGATTAGTGCCTAGGGGCCTGTTCTTTCCTTTTTACCTCTGGAGACATCAGTCTATGGGTGTGAGTGCAGGTAGGTGCTCAGTTGGGCTCAGATTGCCCCTGTTTTTCCTGGGAAGCCACCACTATTGAGATGGATTAGGGACTTTGGAGGTTTATCCTATTAGAAGGGTTGTGGCCATTGGAATGGGCACACACAATTCCCTTGGAGAGGGCAAGTACAGTCCTGAGGTTTGGCTCCAGGAGCCTGAGCCTGTAGGTTGTGTAGGCCAGGGCTGTTTGGACAGTTGTCTGAAAACACAAACTCGGCTTATGTTTCGGGTCATAGGTATGGCAGGACTGACCTACAGACCATGAGGAGAACTCTTCTGGATTAGAAAAAAGGGCGAGTGTGAGGCTCTTGCTCAAGTATTTGTCTCTGGATATCGTGTCACTCATGGTCGTGGAATTTCTGGGTGACTTCATGGGAAATGGACGAGTCTTACTCTCTGGTTGTTTGGCCCCGTCCAAAGAGTTTGGGGTCAATCTGTGGGCTGGAAGAATTTCGTTTTTTTTTTTTGTTGTTGTTGTTGTTGTTGTTTTCTTTTTTAACCTCAGGTGTCCCACCAAATGAGGGATTCCAGAGTAGAGCCCTGGGGAGGGGCGACTGGACAACCAGAAATCTGGTTAAAAATTGGGGACTAGGGACATGTCAAGCCCGTTAGGACATCTAATGGTCCAGCCACTGAGAGGACTTACTAGAGGACAGGACTCACGCTGAGGTCACAATCCGTGTTTATGCTCTCGTCGCACTCAAAAATGGGCGGGGCCTCGGGGTGAATGCTGGTTTCTCCTACACTGAACGTTGGACAAGGTGCCAACCACAACGGTTCTTGCCATGGGTAAGGAGGAGTTCTGATTTCTGCATCACACTCACCCCTGGGCAGTGATTGGAAATAAGGTCTCGGTTCTGAAGCCTGAAAACGGAGGTAGGGAAGAGATGATGACCTAAGGCCATGGCGGGTTTCATGTGCTCAGTGTGCGGTCAGCTTTCTGGGTGTTGGTCAGGAGGTCCGGGCTCAGGTTGTGTTCGACAGTGCATTAGTGCCCAGGTTAGAGTATATAATTTGGGTAACGTCGAGTGCTGTGTAGGTTTATCCTCATTTAAGGTGCCTGGGCAGCTCATGAGGCAATAATTTTTTTTTCTAGAGGGCAGGCAGAGGGCTGCATTGTGGGTCCGGAATTGCCAACCTTGAGGGCTTCGGGGCCAGGAGTGTGAGGACGGAAGTCTGAGAAGACAAGCTAGACTTGGGTTTCAGGTTGAGGGCATGGTAGGTACCCCCTGCAGATCTGAACCAATATCTCATGCATCTGAATTCAGGGCGAGGATCAGACGTTGGCTCAGGTTGTAGTTTCTGTGCATGACGGCCGCTTCATGAAGGGAGCGGAATCTCGGGGCCATTGAGGTTTTCCCACGTTGGGAGTTGTGGGATGCCCCCTTCAAGGATTCCTTCTGCGGGACAATTGAGACCTGTTGGACAGCTCCAGGACATCCCATATGGATGACTCCAGAGCACCGTTCGCAGATGGATGCCTGGGAAGCCCGACTCGCATTCCAATTGTCTCCTAGCAACAAGACAGTTCAGATCTGATGGCTCTGCTGGAGCAACCGGGGTGGCTGACTTGAAATGGACTTTCCTGAGGATGGGTCCTAATGTGTTTTTGTGTCCATGAGGGCCTTGGAATGGGGCAGTGGCACCGGGACCCTGAAGTACTCTCCTAAGCTTTGGACATGGCTCCCATGCACAGGTTTCCTTGTGGAGACGAGATGAGTTCTGATGGGTGCCTCAGGAAAACCCCTATGCTCGTATTGGAATCAGGCTTTTGAGGACACATGCCTGTAACCCAAAGCAATGGATCCTATTATGGCCTAGGGTCCTGTCTGGTTCAATCTTCTTCTCTGGGGACATCCATCTATGGTATGAGTGGAGGTCGATTATCAGCTGGTGTCAGACAGCCCTTGTTTGTTCCGAGCGACGTACACTATTGGGATGGCCTCAGGGACTTTGGAGGTTTCTCCTAATTTGTATGATTTTGGACCATGGAATGGGCAGAATTCCCATGGATTGGTAGGCACAGTCCTAATATATGTCTCCAGGGGCCCAGCCTGGAGGGTGTGTGGCCCAAGACTTTGAGGACAGAAGTCTGAAAACACAAACTCAGCTTAGGTTTGGGGACGTAGGTATGGCAGGCCCGATCTACAAACCATGAGAAGAACTCTTCAGGATATGAAGAAAGTGCGAGTCTGAGGCGCTTGCTCAGGCTTTTGTCTCTGGATTTTGTATCAGCGATGGCCGTGGAATGTCGTGGAGGCCTCATGGGCCATGGACCAATCTTCCTCTCTGAGGATTTGGCCCGATTCCCAATTGCTTTTCGTCAATCTGTGGGATGGGAGGACTCATTTCAGTTTTGTTACCTCAGGTGTCCCACCAAAGAAGGAATTCCAAAGCAAAGCCGTGGGGAAGACTGAAGGGACAACCCGAACTATGGTTAAAAATTGGGGCCTAGGGACATGGCAAGCCAAATATGCTATCTCTTCATCCAGCCACTGAGTGGCCTTACTTGAGGACTGGGCTCAGCCTGAGGGTCACAATGTGCGTTTGTGACCAATGTGGCCGGCGAGCATGGGCGGGGCCTCATGGGCCACACTGGTTTCAACTACACTGAACGTTGGACAACATGCCAACCACAAGGTTTTTTGCCATGGGGAAGGAGTTCTGATTTCTGCATCACCTTCAACCCTGGGCAGTGATTGGAGATAAGGTCTAGGTTCTGAAACCTGAAAACCGAGGTTGGGAAAACATGACGACCTAAGGCCACGGCGGCTCGATGTGCTCAGTGTGCGGCCAGCTGTCTGGGATGGGCCAGGGGGTCCAGGCTCAGGCTGTGTCAGAAAGCGCATTAGTGCCCTGGTCAGCCTATGTATTTGGGGTACAGCCGATGTCGGTGCAGGTTGATCCTCATTTGGGGTTACTGGGTAGCCCCAGAGGACAATGTTTTTCTTATGGAGGGCGGGCAGGGTGCTGCATTGTAGATCTGGATTGCCAAACTGGAGGGCTTGTGGGCCAGTAGTCTCACGACCAAAGTCTGAGAACACAAGCTAGGCTTAGGTTTCTGGGTGAGGCCATGGCAGTCACAATCTACAGACCTGAATCGAGATCTCGTGCATCTGAAGTCAGGGCGAGGATCAGACGATCGCTCAGGTTGGAGTTTCTGTCCCTGATGGCCCCTTCATGAATGGGGGGGCATCACGATGCCATGGGGGTTTTCCCACGGTGGGAGTTGTGAGAAGCTCCAAACTGCAGAGAGTCTTCTGCAGGACAATTGAGACCTGTTGCTTGGGTCCAGGCCAATGATTCTGAGCAGGGTTCTAAGGATGGATGGCTGGGTAGCCCACCTCGCATTCCAATTGTCTCCTAGCAACAAGACAGGTTAGATCTCCTGGATCTGTGGGGAGCAACCGAGGACGCTGAGTTGAAATGGACACCCCAGGGGTTGGGTCCTAATGTGCTTTTGTGTCTATGGAGACCTTGGAATGAAGCGGTGGCACTGGGGCCCTAAAGGGTTCTCCTAAACAGAGGCTTTGACACAGCTCCAACGTGCAATTTTCCCATGTGTAGATGAGATGTTTTCTGATGGGTGCGTCAAGAAACAGCTATATGCTGTTTTGATATCCAGGCCTCTGAGGAGAGATGCCTGGAAACCAAAGCAATGGATCTGATTAGTGCCTAGGGGCCTGTTCTTTCCTTTTTACCTCTGGAGACATCAGTCTATGGGTGTGAGTGCAGGTAGGTGCTCAGTTGGGCTCAGATTGCCCCTGTTTTTCCT